>NW_026287302.1:0-47687 GCF_023373465.1 Oncorhynchus keta | reverse complement strand
GAATGGTGAATAATGTATTTGTTTTTTGGTTGTGGGTTTTGTCCAATAGAAAGTGAATGGTGAATAATGTATTTGTTTTGGTTGTGGGTTTTGTCCAATAGAAAGTGAATGTGAATAATGGTTTTGAATAATGAATGGTGAATAATTGTTTGTTTTGGTTGTGGGTTTTGTCCAATAGGAAGTGAATGGTGAATAATGTATTTGTTTTGGTTGTGGGTTTTGTCCAATAGGAAGTGAATGGTGAATAATGTGTTTGTTTTGGTTGTGGGTTTTGTCAATAGGAAGTGAATGGTGAATAATGTATTTGTTTTGGTTGTGGGTTTTGTCCAATAGGAAGTGAATGGTGAATAATGTATTTGTTTTGGTTGTGGGTTTTGTCCAATAGGAAGTGAATGGTGAATAATGTATTTGTTTTGGTTGTGGGTTTTGTCAATAGGAAGTGAATGGTGAATAATGTGTTTGTTTTGGTTGTGGGTTTTGTCCAATAGGAAGTGAATGGTGAATAATGTATTTGTTTTGGTTGTGGGTTTTGTCCAATAGGAAGTGAATGGTGAATAATGTATTTGTTTTGGTTGTGGTTTTACCCAAATCCAGATAGCAGATGTTCTGAAAGAGCTGCAAAACCTGGACCCGTACAAATCAGCTGGGCTTGACAATCTGGACCCGCTATTTCTGAAACTATCTGCCGCCATTGTCGCAACCCCTATTACCAGCCTGTTCAACCTCTCTTTCATATCGTCTGAGATCCCCAAGGATTGAAAGCTGCCGCAGTCATCCCCCTCTTCAAAGGGGAGACACCCTGGACCCAAACTGCTATAGACCTATATCCATCCTGCCCTGCCTATCTAAGGTCTTCGAAAGCCAAGTCAACAAACAGGTCACTGACCATCTCGAATCCCACCGTACCTTCTCCGCTGTGCAATCTGGTTTCCGAGCCGGTCACGGGTGCACCTCAGCCACACTCAAGGTACTAAATGATATCATAACCGCCATCGATAAAAGACAGTACTGTGCAGCCGTCTTCATCGACCTCGCCAAGGCTTTCGACTCTGTCAATCACCAAATTCTTATCGGCAGACTCAACAGCCTCGGTTTTTCGGATGACTGCCTTGCCTGGTTCACCAATTACTTTGCAGACAGAGTTCAGTGTGTCAAATCAGAGGGCATGCTGTCCGGTCCTCTGGCAGTCTCTATGGGGGTGCCACAGGGTTCAATTCTCGGGCCGACTCTTTTCTCTGTATATATCAATGATGTTGCTCTTGCTGCGGGCGATTCCCTGATCCACCTCTACACAGACGACACCATTCTATATACTTTCGGCCCGTCATTGGACACTGTGCTATCCAACCTCCAAACGAGCTTCAATGCCATACAGCACTCCTTCCTTGGCCTCCAACTGCTCTTAAACGCGAGTAAAACCAAATGCATGCTTTTCAACCGATCGCTGCCTGCACCCGCATGCCCGACTAGCATCACCACCCTGGATGGTTCCAACCTTGAATATGTGGACATCTATAAGTACCTAGGTGTCTGGCTAGACTGCAAACTCTCCTTCCAGACTCACATCAAACATCTCCAATCAAAAATCAAATCCAGAGTCGGCTTTCTATTCCGCAACAAAGCCTCCTTCACTCACGCTGCCAAGCTTACCCTAGTAAAACTGACTATCCTACCGATCCTCGACTTCGGCGATGTCATCTACAAAATGGCTTCCAACACTCTACTCAGCAAACTGGATGCAGTCTATCACAGTGCCATCCGTTTTGTCACTAAAGCACCTTATACCACCCACCACTGCGACTTGTATGCTCTAGTCGGCTGGCCCTCACTACATATTCGTCGCCAGACCCACTGGCTCCAGGTCATCTACAAGTCCATGCTAGGTAAAGCTCCGCCTTATCTCAGTTCACTGGTCACGATGGCAACACCCATCCGTAGCACGCGCTCCAGCAGGTGTATCTCACTGATCATCCCTAAAGCCAACACCTCATTTGGCCGCCTTTCGTTCCAGTACTCTGCTGCCTGTGACTGGAACGAATTGCAAAAATCGCTGAAGTTGGAGACTTTTATCTCCCTCTCCAACTTCAAACATCAGCTATCCGAGCAGCTAACCGATCGCTGCAGCTGTACATAGTCTATAGGTAAATAGCTCACCCTTTTTCACCTACCTCATTCCCATACTGTTTTTATACTGTTTTTATTTATTTACTTTTCTGCTCTTTTGCACACCAATATCTCTACCTGTACATGCCCATCTGATCATTTATCACTCCAGTGTTAATCTGCAAAATTGTATTATTCGCCTACCTCCTCATGCCTTTTGCACACATTGTATATAGACTGCCCATTTTTTTCTACTGTGTTATTGACTTGCTAATTGTTTACTCCATGTGTAACTCTGTGTTGTCTGTTCACACTGCTATGCTTTATCTTGGCCAGGTCGCAGTTGCAAATGAGAACTTGTTCTCAACTAGCCTACCTGGTTAAATAAAGGTGAAATAAAAAATAAAAAATAAAAAATAGGAAGTGAATGGTGGATAATGTATTGTATAAGTTTGGAGTCCCTTTTATTGTAGATACAATATAATCTGTTTCTGGATAATAATGAATGAATCTTCAATGAGAAAGTTCAAAGAAACAAAGATCATCATCACATCCCTCCAAAATGCTAAAACCTCCCCTGTTATTGATAAGGAGGAGGGGAGTTGTGATCTGTATTCCTGATTTTGCAGGATATTATCTTCATTATTCGTGATTATCCACAATCATAGTATCATCCACATGAATGTAGTCGTGTTCAGAAACATATTATATTCTTATTTACAATAAGAAATGGACTCCAAAAGTACAATGCATTACACTTGAAATGTCTGTCATTTACATGAGGGTTAAGTGCTCAAACACACATGGACAGATTTTTCACCTAATGTGGAAATATTCAAGGGTTCTGAATACTTTCCGAATGCACTGTACAGACGTACCTGTTCTACATAGTTTAACCTCCGGTTTGATCCCCAGCAGTCTCCGTAGCCGATCATTCTCCTCCTGGTATTTCACTACCGTTTTCTCAACTTCCCCGAAAATCTCCACAGCAGCCGCAGTTAAGCGCTCATTTAAAAACACACGAAACGACTGTTGTTTAGACATTTTAAGTTGACTGGTAGCTAGTTAGCTATTCAGCTGGTAGCTTCTTCCACAAAGAAAGAACGTTGTTCACAAGAAAGAAAAGTCCACTCGCAAGCTCACTTCCGCCTGTATCAGCGGGTGGCAAAGCCAAAAACCACAGCGCCTCTATGTGGAGGAAGAGTTAACTACAAGGTACAGACTTAAAAAATAAATAAAAACATTATTTAACTAGGCAACTCAGTATAGAACAAATTATTATTTACACTGACGGCATCCTGGGAAAGAGTGGGTTAATTGGCTTGTTCAGAATTGCTTCAGCCTCCCCTGGTTTCTCAGCAGCAGCTGTAAGCAGTGGTCGTGTCAGTGGTGGTTTTGTGGCAAACTAAGGCAGTCACCAAAACAAAGATGTTTCTGCAAAATTATTTGAAGAATGCTCCACACCACTCTCTCACTTGATTAGCTTACCTAGTTATTTACAGATTCTCATTTTGCTCTTTTGTAGCTTTGTCAACTATGTGGTTAAATATATATACATATATATATAATAATAATATATGCCATTTAGCGGACGCTTTTATCCATGTGTGCATACATTCTACGTATGGGTGGTCCCGGAATTCGAACCCACTACCCTGGCGTTACAAGCGCCATGCTCTACCAACTGAGCTACAGGACTACATATATATACACATACATATGTACATACACACATATATATATATATACATACACACACATTTATATACATATATACATACCCAGCTGATGTCCCAGCCGATGTCCCTGTTGGTGCCTGTGTAACGGATGTGAAACGGCTAGTTTAGTTAGCGGTGGTGGGCACTAAATAGCGTTTCAATCGGTGACGTCACTTGCTCTGAGACCTTGAAGTAGTGATGATGTGGTAGTGAGTACCAAATATGGTAGTGAGAGGAAGCCCAGTGACGACAGTGGGAGAAGATTCAGCTAGATGGATTTTGGCCGACAGCTAAATACTGCAGCAATTTTTACAGAAAAATAAAAATAAAAAATGATTTTGGCCGACATTCTGCACATTTTCTCATAAAAGGAACATTTGATCTCCGTACAGTTTTCCGTTTCAAAACTAGAATATACAACAAACAGAGTGCACTACGTTTGGTAGACTTTGACTTCCCCAATTGTTTGTAGAGATGACTTTGTTTAGGACGAGTGCACTAGATAGTGACCGTTTTCCCAATGAACGTTATGCTTATTCAGCAAGGCACAAATGGTCTTCATCCTCTTCTTCGCGGTCGCTAGCTTGTCCCAAGTAGATATCTAGCTGACTAGCTAATTCACAACAAAAAAAAACGACTTAGCTTAATAATAAATAGCTAGAAAACTTGCAAAGAAATCGATTTCCCACTACTAGTACTCCTTCTGTGAATCAACTTTTTTTTTCACGATAAGAAACATGTCATCAATAAAATACTTTGTTTATTGTAAAAATGGAGGAGAGGAAAATCCTTGTTCCAGCTTATAACAGACGTTGAAAGGTATGTAATAAATAATGAGAAGATGCATTTGGAGTAATTATTGCATGGTGAGGCACACGTCGTTGGCTGTGTAATCAGTAGTGTGCTGTATCCATGACTACCCATCGGATCAATCATCAAAGCAATGATCACTGATAGATAAAAACATGCTACCTACCGGTAATGAAACAAACCTATAGCCGGGTTTAACACAGCGTAACCCCAAATATGGTAGTGAGAGGAAACGCCAAGCCGATGTTTTCACATTTATACATGTGTAACAGGGTTATATTGGTGATTCCCCTTGCCACTTTATTGTTAAGCCAATGGGTTTTTGGTTTGAGTTTGTCTTGCCTTCACCTACTCAACATGGCATCTTATTGGCTGGTTTGCGTAGCTTGCTTACGAGGGGGGATGTTCCAGTTAGAATCGTCCCAGTGAACAAGCACCAAACCAGCGGTATGTTGTTGGTTGCAAAGCACCGTACGTCAAAAGTGATTTTATGCTCTCAAGTGATTATTTAAATGTACCATTTATATCAAATAGTTCGTAAATGTTATTCAAACATCACACATAAGATGCAGGGGTTTTTGGAGAATATTTGTTGTGCATTTTATTGTAGAGAATTCACGCCAGTATTAGCTAGCAACTTACTGTGTCTGGTGGGGGGGGTTCATATATTTTGTACAGTGCGTGAGTGCAGAGTTGGATGGTGAGACGGGCATTGCATGACGTGCAATCTTGTGTCGTTCTTATCAGAATAAAGCTACATGATTGGTGCTACATATTGGAGTTCCGTGTCGATGACTGATGTACACAACGCCAGAAGAGTACTGTTACAGTGGTGCCGTGACTGTTCTTCTGGATCGGATCATCCTTCGTTGGATTTCCATCCCAGAACTTCGCCGTGGTTGCTGTTGAAGAATCAGATAAGACGTTGCTGGTGCAGTTTGGCGATATCGCATTTCGCCACAAGATGGCGCCACTAGAACGTTTTATTATTGCAATTGATAATTTCTCTCTCTGAGGCTCTTCACAGACAAAGGATAACTTTTGTGTTACTTGTTTATTTGCAATTCTGATGTATATCTGATATAAGTAGGGTGAGTTTTACCAGTGTACTAGATATAGGTGAGATTTAGGTGATATATTTATACATGTTTTGCTGTTTACATTTTCATTAGGGTGTTGATTTCCCATTGTTAAAATGGAAGGTGTTGGGAGAGGTAGGGGTTTCCTGTCATTTAATCTGTCACCATCTGTGGGTAGGGTTCAGCCAAAATTCCAGTTGCTTCTACACCTATGCCCAAACTGGAGGGTTTTGATGATAGTTTATCCATGGACACGCCCAAGGATGTGTATGAAAGAGGTTTGCCAAATACAGGGAGTGGGGAGGTCTCCATGGATTTCATAGCAGACATAGTACAACAGATTGGTCATTCCATTGGGAGAACATTGCCTCCTGTTTGGAGTCTAAGGCAATTGCTGGACATGTTGGGGACAATGTTATGGGGAGTGTATGCAGCTCGAGGGGTATGGATGTGTCAGGCCTGAACCTGGTATTGAAGTCTGATATCAGGGAACCGGTGTATTTTCGGGGATGGCTCTGAAAAGTGCACAGTGCATGAGTGGGAGGATATGGTCATGGTTTACATGCGTAAGAGGGGCGTGTCTGTGATGGACCAAGCAGTTGAGGTTATGGGCAGGCTTATGGGAAGGGCCCGCGATGTTGTTAAAGTTGGCATACGCAGCAATCCCTCCATTGATTTATCTAAAGGCCCGAGTCCCATCTTTGACATACTGAAACAACATTTTAGTGACGCTGTTTTTTCAAGCATGCCCCTTGCTGACTTTTATGCCACATTACCTCTGACTGATGAACAACCATTTGAATATTGGCTCAGACTGAACAGGGCTATGGAGGTTGCAGAAGATTGTCTAAAGAGACAGAAAAAAGTGTTGAAGACCCATCTCGTGAGCTCACAGTCATGTTCATCAGACATTGCCCTAACGCTGAACTGTCCCTTATCTTTAAGTGCAAGCCATTACAGCAGTGGACCGCTGCAGATGTTCATGAGAGGCTGGATGAATACAGGAGGGAGCGGAGGTACTCTCACTTATCTAAGGTGACCCCAGCCATCGCAACAATGAAGCAGGAAGTTGGTGCTGTCATGCCGATCACCATGCCTGCTGTGAGGTCCCACATGGAAGTACCCAATACGTTGCCTTACCCAGCCCAGCCTATTCAGGGCTCAGCTGAGCCCATGGAACGTATCCTTGCCATGCTGGAGCGTGTGCTGGAGCAGAGGCCACAACAGTCTGACCATAAGTTCCAAAAAGGGAATAGGAGCAAAGTGAAGTCTAATGGGCCATGTAACGTGTGCGGGGATGCTGGACATGATACTTACTTTCACTGCAGGACCAATCACCTCTGCTTTCTTTGTCATGTAGCTGGCCACGCACGCTCTCAGTGCCCCAAGGCCGCAGCTCTGAGCACAGCTAGTGGAGTCCCTACAGTAATCACTGCTCAGCTTCCGGAAAACTAGTAGGCCTGCATGTAGAAGGGGAGAGTGTTGGGCCTTTTGTAGAGTCCCCATCAGTGAGAGCTGTTGATTTGGAGTCTGTATATAAAAGTGTTTGTGATGAAATGGAGACTGAGAAGAGTATCATAATGCAGAACACACAGAGACTTTCCCCATATGATGATTTATTCTATGCCAAGGTGTTAATAGGAGGAGAAGTGGAAGTGAGAGCTATGCTTGACAGTGGGTCCATGGCTTGTACCTTGAGCTCTAGGGTCTTACCTGAACTGTTGCATGCAGGAGTGTTGAAAAGTCCATCATTGAGTCCTACAGAGGTAGTCTTGGTTGGTTGTGGTGGGTTGAAGACGAGGCCTTTGGGAGTATGTGAGCTGGAGATGGAGGTGTATGGATGTAGAGTTGCTGTGCCTACACTGTTGGTTGAAGGCCAGAGTGATGACCTCATCTTGGGCAGCAATCTCCTAAAGCACTTGATTCGCCACCTGAAGACGGATGGAGATCTCTGGAAGAGGGTTTACACTCCTGTGTGTGACGGGGGTGAGGAGAGCAAGCTAATCGAGATGATGGCTAATGTGGAGAGATGGAGAGACAGTGAAGTACCTGACAAAGTTGGAACTGTGAGACTAAAAGGGGCTGTGACTCTAGAGCCTATGCAGGAGCACTTAGTCTGGGGCAGACTACGAAACACTCAGAATCTATCAGCTGGCAGTGCTGTTGTCATTGAGCCCAGCAGTTCAAGGTCAACACCAAGGTCAATACTGGTAGGGAGGACAGTAGCTCTATTGCGGGGGATGGGTGGCTCCCTGTTAGAGTGATAAACCCTTCTCAGAAGACAGTGACATTGAGACGAAACGCCACTCTAGCCGATGTCTTTCCTTGCATGGCTCTAGAGGACTTTGACTGTTCGGTGTGAATGATGGTTCATCAGCAGCTTTACAGCAGCAAGTGCAGAGAACGGCTGATATACTCACTGACTGCCAAGATGACTTGACACTGACTGACGGTTCCAGCCAACTTCACGATACTGACGGACCTGACAGTTCAAGCGAGCCTGAGGTCTTACGTGACTTAGGTTTGACTGATATTGATGTCTCCTCCTGTCAAGCGTCTCCTGATGGTAAGAAGAAACTCACCCAGCTCATAGCTGAGTACCAGTCTATTTTTTCCAGGCACAAGTTGGATTGTGGAAAAGCTTCCGGATGTCTTCACCGCATTCAACTGAGTGATGAGAAACCCTTTCGGATGCCCTACCGACGCCTTTCACCAAATAATTATGAGAAGCTCAAACAAGCATTGAATGAGATGGAAGAACGTGATATCATAAGGAAGTCTAGTAGTGAGTTCGCCTCCCCTTGTCCTTGTATGGAAGAAGTCTGGAGACCTGAGACTCTGTACTGATTTTCGTTTGCTCAATGCTCGCACCATCAAAGACGCCCACCCACTCCCTCACCAGGCTGACGCGCTGGCTGCGTTAGGTGGAAATGCCTTTTTCGACAATGGACCTTACCTCTGGCTACTACAATGTGGAAGTGCATGAGGATGACCGGAGATTCACAGCTTTTACGTCCCCATTTGGATTGTACGAATACAATCGATTGCCACAGGGGTTATGTAATAGTCTGGCAACCTTCATGAGGATGATGCTAAACATCTTTGGGGATCAGAACTTTCTTAGCCTGCTGTGTTACCTTGACGATGTCTTGGTCTATGCGCCCACTGAAGATCTGGCTATACAGCGCCTGGAAATGGTTTTTGAGCTGTCTCAAGGCTCACAACCTGAAGTTGGCGCCAAAAAGTGTAACTTTCTGCAGAGGTCTGTGAAGTTTCTGGGGCATATCATTAGTGCGGATGGTGTAGCTACAGACCCTGAGAAGGTGAGGGCCATTACAGGAGTAACAGAAGCTGATCTGATGAAAGATGGCACTGACATTCCATCTCAGAAGAAATTGAGGTCATTCCTTGGGATGGTGGTGTATTATCAACAGTTCATTGAGGGTTGCTCGACCATTGCAAAGCCTCTCTTGGATTGACTACTGGACACAAGGCTCCACGCTGGAAAAAGAAGCGAAGCTCACCTGTCAGGAAGTTGACGGCTGCCGACTGGACAACAGAATGCAGACAGGCCTTATTCCAGCTAAAGCAAGCCTTGCTGGACCAGGTTTTGTTGGCCCACCCCAACTTTGAAAACCCTTTCTACTCTCGGTGGATGCATCCAGCAATGGCTTAGGTGCTGTGCTATCTCAGGTGCAAGAACCGGGAGCTACAGCGAGACCTATAGCCTTCGCGAGCAAGTCCCTCAGTTATGCACAGTCAAGGTATCCTGCGCACAGGCTCGAGTTCTTTGCCATGAAATGGGCTATCTGTGACAAGTTCCACCACTGGCTACGGGGACAGCAGTTCACGGTATGGACGGATAATAATCCCTTGACATACATTCTGACCAAAGCAAAACTTGATGCTTGTGAACAGAGATGGGTCGCCAAGCTGGCACCGTATTTAGTTTGACATTAAATACATCCCTGGAAAAATGAATGTTGTTGCAGATGCTTTGAGCAGAGAGCCCTTCGTACGACCCAGTGCACTCCATCGCCTGACAAGGGTCCCGTACGAGACCTTACTAGCTGAAGCCGACGCTGTGCGCACAGACAGAGTGCAAGATGTGTTTCGCTGGTCCAGCCACCCCTTTGACAAAGCCTCTGACTCCAACGAAGTGGTCATTAGCTGTCAGGCTACTGTTGACCCCCATCTGGTGCTTTATCAAGACATGAAGTTGCAGCTGTTCTTCATTCACATAGGTGCTGGGTGGGTGAAGTGGGCTCACATGCACTGCTGTTGCCACAGCTCCCACAGGCTGTTATGCCATCAGAGCAGACCAATGTCGATGTTCTGCCACACGACCTACTGATGAGTAAGCAGCGTGATGACAACGTGATCAGCAAAGTCATCTTCTTTGTTGAGAGGGGAGAAGACCATCCCGGAGAGAGCGTGCCCATGAGAGTGTTGAGGTTTTGGGTCTTCTCAGAAGTTGGGACAAGTTGACCATGAAGATGGGTGTACTGTATCGTGTTTCAAAGAATGTGGTTACAAAGAGGAAAATGTATCTGTATGTGGTTCCAGCCTCCATGAAAGCAATGGTGTTGAAGGGTGTCCATGATGAAGCTGGCCACCAGGGCCAACAGAGAACAGTCTATCTGACAAGACAGAGGTTCTTCTGGCATGGCCTGGAGAGGGAGGTAAAAGCCTATGTGAAGTGCTGCAGGAGATGCGTGGTGAGCAAGACTCCTGATCCGGAAGCAAGAGCTCCTCTTGAGAGCATAATAACAACTGAGCCTCTTGAACTAGTGTGCATAGACTTCTGGTCTGCAGAAGATTCTTCAAACAAATCCTTGGATGTGCTCGTTGTTACTGACCACTTTACCAAATTAGCTCATGCCTTCTTGTGTCCGAACCAGTCTGCTAAGTCAGTAGCTCATCAGTTGTGGAACAACTATTTCTGTGTCTACGGGATGCCACGCCGTATACACTCAGACCAGGGAGCCAACTTTGAGAGCGCTTTAATAGCCGAACTGTTGAGTGTTGCAGGCGTTCAGAAGTCTCACACCACGCCGTACCATCCGATGGGGAACGGGTCCTGCGAAAGGATGAATAGGACTTTGGGAAACATGATCCGGGCCCTGCCAATGAGAGCTAAGCACAGATGGCCTCAGGCGCTGAAGTCCCTTACGTTTGCATACAATTGTACAATCCACGAGACCACAGGCTTTGCCCCTTTCCTGCTAATGTTTGGGAGGACGCCAAGACTGCCTGTTGACATAGTCTTTGGCTCGGTCATAGAGAACCCAGAAGTTGTCGACTATGACCAGTTTGTTCAGTCTTTGAGGAGAGATCTGAAAGAAGCCATGAATGCAGCACAGGCATCTGCAGCGAAGCAGTTGAAGAGGCATGCTGACCTTTATGACAGAAGAGTCAGAGGAGCACCAGTGGAGATTGGGGATCGAGTATTGCTGGCTAACAAGGGGAGCGGGGAAAGCGGAAGCTCGCTGACCGTTGGGAGGATACTGTCTACCTTGTCACTGGATTGAATGCTGACAGTCACACTTTTAAGATTCGGAACAGCTCCACTGGACGGGAGAAGACGGTACATCGCAATCTGATAATGCCAGTCAACTTTCTTCCTCTTCCCCATGCTGCTGTTGAGGAGGGAACAGACATGTCTGGATTAACAGAGTCTGAGGACATGAATGACAGCCTAGTGGTCTCAGCTGCCATGGACACTGCAGTGGATGATGGTGCTGAGTACAGAACCAGAGTGTGGGTGTCAGAGTTGTCTTCTGAAGGAACAGGTGACACAAGCCTGGAGGGTGATGTGCGATCCTTGGATGCTCAGGATATTCCACCTTTGGTTTCCGTGGATGATATACTGCAGCTGGAAGGTCTGCCTCGATCAGAGAGTCTTCAAGAATCTGACCGAGACTGTAACAGTGTAGTGAGTGAGTTAATTGACCAGTCTGCTTACGATATCCGTACTGACCTACCAAACGCGGACCATTCCTTACCTGATCAGTTAAGTACTGACTGTGTTGACGGACACACTATTGCAGCAGTGCACAACACTGTTACCCCTTATGCAGTTGAAGGTAGTCGGGGTCATATTAGGTCAAGGGCAGGAAGGCTATTTAAACCAGTGTCAAGATTGATTGAGATTATGAATCAGCAGAAAGTTAGCTCTTGAAGGTAAAATATGTGAATAGAGGGTCAATGGTATTGACATCTTTTATTTGTTTTGCTTTTACATCATTGTGACCATAATTAGAGGTTGCAGGATGGTAATGTGACATATGATAAAGTCTCTTATGGTGGTTTATTTTATTACTTGGATGTTTGAAAGTCACCGAGTGTACTTAACATGTGACAGGGCATGTTTACCTATGAGGGCTAAGGGGTTTGATCAACCGCTTTTCACTCTAATTCTCAAGGAGAATAGTCTAAGGACTGGAATATTTAGTGACTGATTTAAAGCAGGGTCTGCATCCTTGATATACACAGCGTTACCTTTTAGTTCTCTATTAGGTAGTACATTTTTTTTCTCTGGATTATTCTGTACATATGTTGAGTGTCTCTGTATCTGGTATGTTTGCACAGTGCCGTTTTGTATTTTGTTATTTTTCTTGGCAAGTGGAATTCAGTAGGGGGGAGTGTAACAGGGTTATATTGGTGATTCCCCTTGCCACTTTATTGTTAAGCCAATGGGTTTTTGGTTTGAGTTTGTCTTGCCTTCACCTACTCAACATGGCATCTTATTGGCTGGTTTGCGTAGCTTGCTTACGAGGGGGATGTTCCAGTTAGAATCGTCCCAGTGAACAAGCACCAAACCAGCGGTAAGTTGTTGGTTGCAAAGCACCGTACGTCAAAAGTGATTTTATGCTCTCAAGTGATTATTTAAATGTACCATTTATATCAAATAGTTCGTAAATGTTATTCAAACATCACACATAAGATGCAGGGGTTTTTGGAGAATATTTGTTGTGCATTTTATTGTAGAGAATTCACGCCAGTATTAGCTAGCAACTTACTGTGTCTGGTGGGGGGTTCATATATTTTGTACAGTGCGTGAGTGCAGAGTTGGATGGTGAGACGGGCATTGCATGACGTGCAATCTTGTGTCGTTCTTATCAGGTACATTGTTAAAGATATTATATTGTAATTGTATTATTTTGGTAACTGCCCAGTGAACAAGCACCAAACCAGCGTGCGTGAGTGCAGAGTTGGATGGTGAGACGGGCATTGCATGACGTGCAATCTTGTGTCGTTCTTATCAGAATAAAGCTACATGATTGGTGCTACATATTGGAGTTCCGTGTCGATGACTGATGTACACAACGCCAGAAGAGTACTGTTACACATGCAGTGATATATCTATCTCCTCTATCTGTGATAGTTAGTTTACCAATGTGCCCAGCCGTATTACATCCAAGACCATCCCAGGGTATGCTGCACAATCGATAGAAGCCATCATTTGTGACACTGGGTCATTGCAAAGTAATTTATCGAGTCGTAGAACACTATTGTAACCCGTACCTCTTAAAATGATGGTAGATGTAAAACATTGTATAGGCAACGACTTATGTTCTGTTGCCCTGTGATCAGATGAAGTAAGAATAACACAAACTATAGTCTACTATAATCATATGCATCTTCAGAAAATAGACAAAACACAAAAGGTTGTACATTTATTAAATGCCTGTTAACATGGTGAAAAACATATGGAAACCATAAAGGTAGAGCATTTAAAACAATTTTTTTTTTTTAAAATTTTACCTTTATTTTACCAGGCAAGTCAGTTAAGAACACATTCTTATTTTCTTATTCTTATTTTAAAAGTTAACGGTTAACTGCCTGTTCGGGGCAGAACGACAGATTCGTACCTTGTCAGCTCGGGGTTTGAACTCACAACCTTCCGGTTACTAGTCCAACGCTCGAACCACTAGGCTACCCTGCCGCCCCCAAACTACATTTGATCACAACCTGGAAGAACATGGTGTATTCATCCCCCTCAACAGGAAAAGGGAACAAAAAAGACACACATACACACACCATGTGTAGCAATAGAGAGGAGCTTCAAAAGACCAATCAGGTTTAAGAGGGCAGCAACTGAAAATGTTTCATAGGAGAAAGTCTGGGTCTTTATTCTGATGTTCCATAGGACAGGATAAACTATAGGTCTGTATTCTGATGTTTCATAGGACAGGATAAACTATAGGTCTGTATTCTGATGTTCCATAGGACAGGATAAACTATAGGTCTGTATTCTGATGTTTCATAGGACAGGATAAACTATAGGTCTGTATTGTGATGTTCCATAGGACAGGATAAAGTCTGGGTCTGTATTGTGATGTTCCATAGGACAGGATAAAGTCTGGGTCTGTATTCTGATGTTTCATAGGACAGGATAAACTATAGGTCTGTATTCTGATGTTCCATAGGACAGGATAACGTCTGGGTCTGTATTGTGATGTTCCATAGGACAGGATAAAGTCTGGGTCTGTATTCTGATGTTTCATAGGACAGGATAAACGATAGGTCTGTATTCTGATGTTCCATAGGACAGGATAAACTATAGGTCTGTATTCTGATGTTCCATAGGACAGGATAAACTATAGGTCTGTATTGTGATGTTCCATAGGACAGGATAAACTATAGGTCTGTATTGTGATGTTCCATAGGACAGGATAAACTATAGGTCTGTATTGTGATGTTCCATAGGACAGGATAAACTATAGGTCTGTATTCTGATGTTCCATAGGACAGGATAAAGTGTAGGTCTGTATTGTGATGTTCCATAGGACAGGATAAACTATAGGTCTGTATTGTGATGTTCCATAGGACAGGATAAACTATAGGTCTGTATTCTGATGTTTCATAGGACAGGATAAACTATAGGTCTGTATTCTGATGTTTCATAGGACAGGATAAACTATAGGTCTGTATTGTGATGTTTCATAGGACAGGATAAACTATAGGTCTGTATTGTGATGTTCCATAGGACAGGATAAACTATAGGTCTGTATTCTGATGTTTCATAGGACAGGATAAACTATAGGTCTGTATTCTGATGTTCCATAGGACAGGATAAACTATAGGTCTGTATTGTGATGTTCCATAGGACAGGATAAACTATAGGTCTGTATTGTGATGTTCCATAGGACAGGATAAACTATAGGTCTGTATTCTGATGTTCCATAGGACAGGATAAAGTGTAGGTCTGTATTGTGATGTTCCATAGGACAGGATAAACTATAGGTCTGTATTGTGATGTTCCATAGGACAGGATAAACTATAGGTCTGTATTGTGATGTTCCATAGGACAGGATAAACTATAGGTCTGTATTCTGATGTTCCATAGGACAGGATAAAGTGTAGGTCTGTATTGTGATGTTCCATAGGACAGGATAAACTATAGGTCTGTATTGTGATGTTCCATAGGACAGGATAAAGTCTGGGTCTGTATTGTGATGTTCCATAGGACAGGATAAAGTCTGGGTCTGTATTCTGATGTTTCATAGGACAGGATAAACTATAGGTCTGTATTCTGATGTTCCATAGGACAGGATAACGTCTGGGTCTTTATTGTGATGTTCCATATGACAGGATAAAGTGTAGGTCTATTTAAATGAACTCTGTTAAAAAACAATCAGGGTGAAAAACAGAGATAGAGGACATAACCATAAACTATTATCTACAAACTACAATATACCACCACAGATGTTATAGCAATCATCCAGAAGGCGAGGTCAGTACAGGTGCATCAAAGCTGGGACCGAGAGACTGAAAACAGCTTCTATCTCAAGGCCATCAGACTGTTACACAGCCACCACTAACATTGAGTGGCTGCTGCCAACACACTGACTCAACTCCAGCCACTTTAATAATGGGAATTGATGGGAAATGATGTCAAATATATCACTAGCCACTTTAAACAAAGCTACCTAATATAATGTTTACTTACCCTACATCATTCATCTCATATGTATATGTATATACTGTACTCTATATCATCTACTGCATCTTTATGTAATACATGTATCACTAGCCACTTTAACTATGACACTTTGTTTACATACTCATCTCATATGTATATACTGCACTCAATACCATCTACTGTATCTTGCCTATGCCGCTCTGTACCATCACTCACTCATATATCTTTATGTACATATTCTTTATCCCCTTACACTGTGTATAAGACAGTAGTTTTGGAATTGTTAGCTAGATTACTTGTTGGTTATTACTGCATTGTCGGAACTAGAAGCACAAGCATTTCGCTACACTCGCATTAACATCTGCTAACCATGTGTATGTGACAAATAAAATTTGATTTGATTTGACTACTAAATGAACTATACAACAGGAGACTTTTAGCCCAACATCCAGCTGAATTAAAAAACAAAAATCAGATTAATATTTTTTACACTTTTGTAATTACTCAGGAGGAAGACGTGGCTGAGAAACATCAGGCGTAGGGACATCAGTCTGCAGAAGTCCTTGAGGACCTGAAGAGAATGGGTTACGCTGTCTGCGAGGAGCAGTTAATTCTGATTATTGACCATCTTTGTCAATAAAAATGCATTTCAGTCATGATACTTTTCTGGTAAAAATGTCTTTCGACATTGTTCTCCGAGGCAGCACCTACCAGAATACATTGCATGAATCCACCCCCTCAATCTGCAACAGATGAACGGCGTAGTACAAAAAGACAACCACAAAGTTGGTAGCAACTAAAGATGCATCGTTGTTGTTTTTATATCAACAGGTTTGAAGTGTTGAATTGGCTATTTTTCAAAGGAGAGGCCAGGGAAGCAGATGTAGGAGTTTTAGGTGAGAGAACAAGAGAGTGAAGGAGTGCTCCTCTCCTTCCTTCTACACCCAGCTCCAGCAGAGGAAGCAGCAGATGTAGGAGTTTTAGGTGAGAAAGACAGAACAAGAGAGTGAAGGAGTGCTCCTCTCCTTCCTTCTACACCCAGCTCCAGCAGAGGAAGCAGCAGATGTAGGAGTTTTAGGTGAGAAAGACAGAACAAGAGAGTGAAGGAGTGCTCCTCTCCTTCCTTCTACACCCAGCTCCAGCAGAGGAAGCAGCAGATGTAGGAGTTTTAGGTGAGAAAGACAGAACAAGAGAGTGAAGGAGTGCTCCTCTCCTTCCTTCTACACCCAGCTCCAGCAGAGGAAGCAGCACATGCTGAATTTAGTTCAAGGAGTCTGCAGGAGTTGTTCTGTCAGGTGACAGAAGTGGCAGGAGGCTTCCTCATGAGCAAACAGGAGCAGACTCAGGTGACAAAGGAAGCAGCATGCAAGCACAGGTGTCATGCAAGGAGGAGGCCATCATCCAATTGAAGATCAATAGTATAATAATAATAATAATGCACACACAGTGATTGATTGCAGACACATCGAAACAAAAAAATATCACAAAGTTAATCTCATACAGATGGTACTTTAATAAGAGAATACAGCTCCTGGAAAAGATGCTGTCAAAATCACACAAAAGAACAACAGGCAAATGCAAAGTGAGCATGCTAAAAACCTCCAAAACCAAGTACGTCGGCATCTTATAGATTGGAATATCAAAAATGGAGGACATAATTGATAAAAAACCTTAGCAGTCTCTGGCATTGTGTAAGGACTAAGTCTCTGGCATTGTGTAAGGACTAAGTCTCTGGCATTGTGGAAGGACTAAGTCTCTGGCATTGTGGAAGGACTAAGTCTCTGGCATTGTGGAAGGACTAAGTCTCTGGCATTGTGGAAGGACTAAGTCTCTGGCATTGTAGAAGGACTAAGTCTCTGGCATTGTAGAAGGACTAAGTCTCTGGCATTGTGTAAGGACTAAGTCTCTGGCATTGTGTAAGGACTAAGTCTCTGGCATTGTGTAAGGACTAAGTCTCTGGCATTGTGGAAGGACTAAGTCTCTGGCATTGTGGAAGGACTAAGTCTCTGGCATTGTAGAAGGACTAAGTCTCTGGCATTGTGTAAGGACTAAGTCTCTGGCATTGTGTAAGGACTAAGTCTCTGGCATTGTGTAAGGACTAAGTCTCTGGCATTGTGTAAGGACTAAGTCTCTGGCATTGTGTAAGGACTAAGTCTCTGGCATTGTGGAAGGACTAAGTCTCTGGCATTGTGGAAGGACTAAGTCTCTGGCATTGTGTAAGGACTAAGTCTCTGGCATTGTGTAAGGACTAAGTCTCTGGCATTGTGTAAGGACTAAGTCTCTGGCATTGTGTAAGGACTAAGTCTCTGGCATTGTAAGGACTAAGTCTCTGGCATTGTGGAAGGACTAAGTCTCTGGCAATGTAGAAGGACTAAGTCTCTGGCATTGTAGAAGGACTAAGTCTCTGGCATTGTAGAAGGACTAAGTCTCTGGCATTGTAGAAGGACTAAGTCTCTGGCATTGTAGAAGGACTAAGTCTCTGGCATTGTGTAGAAGGACTAAGTCTCTGGCATTGTGTAAGGACTAAGTCTCTGGCATTGTGGAAGGACTAAGTCTCTGGCATTGTAGAAGGACTAAGTCTCTGGCATTGTAGAAGGACTAAGTCTCTGGCATTGTAGAAGGACTAAGTCTCTGGCATTGTGGAAGGACTAAGTCTCTGGCATTGTGTAAGGACTAAGTCTCTGGCATTGTGGAAGGACTAAGTCTCTGGCATTGTGTAAGGACTAAGTCTCTGGCATTGTGTAAGGACTAAGTCTCTGGCATTGTAGAAGGACTAAGTCTCTGGCATTGTAGAAGGACTAAGTCTCTGGCATTGTAGAAGGACTAAGTCTCTGGCATTGTGTAAGGACTAAGTCTCTGGCATTGTGTAAGGACTAAGTCTCTGGCATTGTAGAAGGACTAAGTCTCTGGCATTGTAGAAGGACTAAGTCTCTGGCATTGTAGAAGGACTAAGTCTCTGGCATTGTGGAAGGACTAAGTCTCTGGCATTGTGTAAGGACTAAGTCTCTGGCATTGTGTAAGGACTAAGTCTCTGGCATTGTGTAAGGACTAAGTCTCTGGCATTGTGTAAGGACTAAGTCTCTGGCATTGTGTAAGGACTAAGTCTCTGGCATTGTGGAAGGACTAAGTCTCTGGCATTGTGGAAGGACTAAGTCTCTGGCATTGTGGAAGGACTAAGTCTCTGGCATTGTGGAAGGACTAAGTCTCTGGCATTGTGTAAGGACTAAGTCTCTGGCATTGTGTAAGGACTAAGTCTCTGTCATTGTGTAAGGACTAAGTCTCTGGCATTGTGTAAGGACTAAGTCTCTGGCATTGTGTAAGGACTAAGTCTCTGGCATTGTGGAAGGACTAAGTCTCTGGCATTGTGGAAGGACTAAGTCTCTGGCATTGTGGAAGGACTAAGTCTCTGGCATTGTGTAAGGACTAAGTCTCTGGCATTGTGTAAGGACTAAGTCTCTGGCATTGTGTAAGGACTAAGTCTCTGGCATTGTGTAAGGACTAAGTCTCGGGCATTGTGGAAGGACTAAGTCTCTGGCATTGTGGAAGGACTAAGTCTCTGGCATTGTGTAAGGACTAAGTCTCTGTCATTGTGGAAGGACTAAGTCTCTGGCAATGTGTAAGGACTATGTCTCTGGCATTGTGGAAGGACTAAGTCTCTGGCATTGTGTAAGGACTAAGTCTCTGGCATTGTGTAAGGACTAAGTCTCTGGCATTGTGTAAGGACTAAGTCTCTGGCATTGTGTAAGGACTAAGTCTCTGGCATTGTGTAAGGACTAAGTCTCTGGCATTGTGTAAGGACTAAGTCTCTGGCATTGTGTAAGGACTAAGTCTCTGGCATTGTGTAAGGACTAAGTCTCTGGCATTGTGGAAGGACTAAGTCTCTGGCATTGTGTAAGGACTAAGTCTCTGGCATTGTGGAAGGACTAAGTCTCTGGCATTGTGTAAGGACTAAGTCTCTGGCATTGTGGAAGGACTAAGTCTCTGGCATTGTGGAAGGACTAAGTCTCTGGCATTGTGGAAGGACTAAGTCTCTGGCATTGTGTAAGGACTAAGTCTCTGGCATTGTGTAAGGACTAAGTCTCTGGCATTGTGGAAGGACTAAGTCTCTGGCATTGTGGAAGGACTAAGTCTCTGTCATTGTGGAAGAACTAAGTCTCTGGCATTGTGTAAGGACTAAGTCTCTGGCATTGTGGAAGGACTAAGTCTCTGGCATTGTGTAAGGACTAAGTCTCTGGCATTGTGTAAGGACTAAGTCTCTGGCATTGTGGAAGGACTAAGTCTCTGGCATTGTGGAAGGACTAAGTCTCTGGCATTGTGGAAGGACTAAGTCTCTGGCATTGTGGAAGGACTAAGTCTCTGGCATTGTGGAAGGACTAAGTCTCTGGCATTGTGTAAGGACTAAGTCTCTGGCATTGTGTAAGGACTAAGTCTCTGGCATTGTGTGGAAGGACTAAGTCTCTGGCATTGTGGAAGGACTAAGTCTCTGGCATTGTGTAAGGACTAAGTCTCTGGCATTGTGGAAGGACTAAGTCTCTGGCATTGTGGAAGGACTAAGTCTCTGGCATTGTGGAAGGACTAAGTCTCTGGCATTGTGGAAGGACTAAGTCTCTGGCATTGTGGAAGGACTAAGTCTCTGGCATTGTGGAAGGACTAAGTCTCTGGCATTGTGTAAGGACTAAGTCTCTGGCATTGTGGAAGGACTAAGTCTCTTGCATTGTGGAAGGACTAAGTCTCTGGCATTGTGTAAGGACCAAGTCTCTGGCATTGTGTAAGGACTAAGTCTCTGGCATTGTGTAAGGACTAAGTCTCTGGCATTGTGTAAGGACCAAGTCTCTGGCATTGTGTAAGGACTAAGTCTCTGGCATTGTGTAAGGACCAAGTCTCTGGCATTGTGGAAGGACTAAGTCTCTGGCATTGTGTAAGGACCAAGTCTCTGGCATTGTGGAAGGACTAAGTCTCTGGCATTGTGTAAGGACTAAGTCTCTGGCATTGTGTAAGGACTAAGTCTCTGGCATTGTGTAAGGACCAAGTCTCTGGCATTGTGTAAGGACTAAGTCTCTGGCATTGTGTAAGGACTAAGTCTCTGGCATTGTGTAAGGACCAAGTCTCTGGCATTGTGTAAGGACTAAGTCTCTGGCATTGTGTAAGGACCAAGTCTCTGGCATTGTGGAAGGACTAAGTCTCTGGCATTGTGTAAGGACCAAGTCTCTGGCATTGTGGAAGGACTAAGTCTCTGGCATTGTGGAAGGACTAAGTCTGGCATTGTGGAAGGACCAAGAGTCACCTTACTTAGATCAAGTGCCTTTGATTGTATCCTGGAAGGCCATGTCCAGCATGCCTACCCCCTAATAAATAAATAAAAATGGTGAAGATATATAAATATTTTTTTAAACATAGCACAGCGAAAACTGAAGTGTTTCACCGGCTAGTCCTTTCTTTTGTTGCCTGGACTCCCCCTGTCTCACTATCCTGGTGAAGAGAACAAAAATAAACAGAGGAAAGGTGAGTCATCCCATTCCCTTTATCCCAGGGATGAACTAGATTCAGCCACGTGACTATTATTTTCTTGAGCGGATGGTTGTGGGGGGTCGGGAACATAATTACAAATCATTTGTAGACTGTAAATTGATTGGAAAAAGCCCAAACAAATATAATTTTTTTGAATAAAATAATCATTCAAACCGTGCTTACATTTGTAACCAATCAGGTGTCTCTATTATTCATCGGAATGCAGAATAGATTCTTAAATAACATTTTTTTAAATTAAATAACTTGAAGCTGATTTCCTGGTGTTTCTCCAGTCTTTTATGTACAACAATAAAATATATATTTTAAATTGCCTCAAAACTTTGGGGCCCAAATAAAACCACCCTGTGCCAAATTCCTCATGGGTGTCACACCCTGGCCATAGAGAGGCTTTTATTCTCTATTTTGGTTAGGCCAGGGGTGTGCATTCTATGTTCATTTCTCTATATTTTGCATTTCTTTGTTGTTTGGCCGGGTGTGGTTCTCAATCAGAGGCAGCTAGCTGTCTTTTCGTTGTCTGTGATTGAGAACCATACTTAGGTAGCTTTTCCCACATCGGTTTTGTGGGTAGTTAATTTCTGTTTAGTGTTTGTTTCACCTTTCAGAACTGTTTCGGTTATTCCTTTTGTTATTTTAAATAACAAATATGAACACGTACAACGCTGCACTTTGGTCCTCACCTCCTTCCACCAACAGCTGTTACAGTGGGAAACAGTGCCTTGTCCTCACTGTCACTTTGAAACGAATTCCAATGTCCGTCTGGTCATTTGTCTGTTCAAAACAAAACGATTGTAAAATAATTTTGGTTACAACACCTGGTTGTAGTAGCTCCTTTGAGGTGTAACGATATGCAGTACTGTAGAGTACATTAATTCCTACAAACGCTGTTCGTCCGTGCTCATCCATTTTCTAGCTCTTCGAGTAAACTAATAACTTACGTCCTGTTCTCTCAGATGTGCGGTTCTGAATGATTCGTTAGCTAAACTAAGCTAGTTACTCTGCTATTTTTCGGACAAGTGCATAATGCGATTATTTGCGCTACTGTAACGTTAGCCAGCCGATAAATATATACGTCTATATATCAACCTAACCAACGTTACTATTTCTCTTCTTGCCCATGTGAAATTCTAACATGTATTAAACAGTTAACGCCCACTACAACACGTTTTAATATCTAATTTATAGAACGTGTATAAACATTAAAAATATATATTTGTAACTTACTTTTCGATCTTGGTGGCATTATAAAAGTGTCAACAACGAAAAGTTACCTAAGGTTAGTTAATAAAAGTCTGTTCTCCAAATCTACATCTCAATTTGAATATGATGACGATGTATTTTATTGACGTCACTAAGCCATCTGACTGACATCTCTGATAGACCAATAAACGAGACTTTGAAAACTCATCTAAATAAAAATCTAATCAAATGTATTTATAAAGCCCTTCGTACATCAGCTGATATCTCAATGTGCTGTACAGAAACCCAGCCTAAAACCCCAAACAGCAAGCAATGCAGGTGTAGAAGCACGGTGGCTAGGAAAACTCACTAGAAAGGCCAAAAAACCTAGGAAGAAGCCTAGAGAGAAAGAGAGAATTAGAGAGAGCATACTTAAATTCACACCGGACAAGACAGGAGAAGTACTCCAGATATAACAAACTGACCCTAGCCCCCGACACTTAAACTACTGCAGCATAAATACTGGAGGCTGAGACAGGAGGGGTCAGGAGACACTGTGGCCCCATCCGAGGACACCCCGGACAGGGCCAAACAGGAAGGATATAACCCCACACACTTTGCCAAAGCACATCCCCCACACCACTAGAGGGATATCTCGACACTTGATCCCACCTACTCGGCTCACTTGCCTCCCCATTGGAAACGACAGGATGTGATCTATTCAATTCAATTCAATTCAATTCAATTCAATTCTATCTTAGTAGAACATCTTTGCTGTGGTCTAGCTTTACAACAACAATGGATCGTTACTAGTTACAACAGCCACAAAGTCATAGCGACGTCTATTTTTACAATTTATTTTTCTAAAATGTGATTTTAAACCTAACCCCCACAGTTAAACGTATGCCTAACCTTTAAATTAGGACCAACATGCACATTGGAGTTTTCTTAGGTTTTTACGATATAGCCAATTCGTACTTTGTGGCTGTGGTAACTAGTGACAACCATTGTCTCCATTCTTACTTCCGTGTTCTAGTCAAGGAATTTTAGAAAAATCCGTTATTCTCGTGGGCTGAGTGCCTTGAACCGCACAACAGTGCCGCAAGCTGGATGGAGATTTTCTGTGCAAGGCAGCCTACAGACCAGTAGCAAAGGGAAACGAAAACTACATAGACAAACAGTGAAGGATGATCTTGGAGAATCAATTCATCCCCAGGAGTCAACTGTTTATCATTATTCCATACAATATTAAATCAACATCATGAATGAGAAACATTAGGTTAAAATTTAAAAAAATTAAACTATTGGACAAATTCAAGATGTTTTCTGGGAAGTATATCTATTTTTATTATGTATCAATATATTTATATAATCAGGGGTTTTACTACAAGGTCCAGACCAGTAATAAGGGAATAGATAACTACACGAGGGGAAACAATTACAGCAAGTAATAGGGGGATCTAGGAAAATAATTTCTGGCATGAACTGAATTAATTTTTTGTCATTTTTAATTTATTTAACCTTTATTTAACTAGGCAAGTCAGTGAAGAACAAATTTCTTATTTACAATGACGGCCAAAACTAGATGACGCTGGGTCAATTGTGCAACACCCTATGTGACTCCCAATCACGGCCGGTTGTGATACAGCCTGGAATCAAATCAGGGTGTCTGTAGTGACGCCTCAAGCACTGAGACGCAGTGTCGTAGACCGCTGCGCCACTCGGGAGACCAATAAAGGAAAATACATTGTAACACAGGTGACTCCTGATAACTGGCTTGGGACTGATGTGACAGCGTGCACTAAACTAGAAAATGCGGTTGTCAGGAGATTTTTTTTTTTACAAAGAATGTTATTGAATTGGGACTAGAAAACACTGTAGTTCACTTATCAGAAGTTGACTGTAAATCATTACTTCCCAAAAACATTCAAACACTATCATGAATGAGCAGCATTAGATGAAGATGGATGAGAAATAGTCTTGGACGGACAGATGGACGGAGCTGTTGTCTGGGAAGGATACATGTTTAATGTAGAAATAACACCGTTCTCTCATCACCCTGAGAGACATTACCAAAACTGATGACCAGATAATCCTGTTTCTAATGACGTGAAAACATCAAGAGACTTTGAACAGGGGACCCATGAGTTTCCTACAATACTTTCCTCCAACAGGTGGTAAGATAGTCTAGTGGTTAAGAGAGGCAAGACCGTAGTCTAGTGGTTAAGAGACAAGACCGTAGTCTAGTGGTTAAGAGAGACAAGACCGTAGTCTAGTGGTTAAGAGAGGCAAGACCGTAGTCTAGTGGTTAAGAGAGACAAGACCGTAGTCTAGTGGTTAAGAGAGACAAGACCGTAGTCTAGTGGTTAAGAGAGACAAGACCGTAGTCTAGTGGTTAAGAGAGACAAGACCGTAGTCTAGTGGTTAAGAGACAAGACCGTAGTCTAGTGGTTAAGAGAGACAAGACCGTAGTCTAGTGGTTAAGAGAGGCAAGACCGTAGTCTAGTGGTTAAGAGAGACAAGACCGTAGTCTAGTGGTTAAGAGAGACAAGACCGTAGTCTAGTGGTTAAGAGAGACAAGACCGTAGTCTAGTGGTTAAGAGAGACAAGACCGTAGTCTAGTGGTTAAGAGAGACAAGACCGTAGTCTAGTGGTTAAGAGAGGCAAGACCGTAGTCTAGTGGTTAAGAGAGGCAAGACCGTAGTCTAGTGGTTAAGAGAGACAAGACCACAAGCGAAGGTTTGCCAGTTCCAATCCTGGATCTGATTGGAAAAATCTGTCAGGAAGTAAGCAGTTGCTAGTATCAAATCCTAGATGCCAAACCTGCCATTGGGCCCTTGAGCAAGGCACTTACCCCCTTACAGCAATTTCTCCACTGGTGCTGTAGTATGGCAGCCCCCTGCTCCATCCTCTACGTATGTGTCTCTTTCAGGGGGGTTGGGATAAAAGCCAAAGTCGAATTTCCTTTGGACCTTGTGTACAATTACTTGGTGTCAAATTTGATTTACAAGTAAATCGATCACACGTCTATTTTCCTGTAACCTACAGCATGAATGATCCAGATAGATAGCTAAGATAGCTTTAAGATAAGCAGATAAGACAAACTTTATTGTCTAGTACGTTTAAACAGAATGAATGATCCAGAGACTAAGATAGCTTTAAGATAAGCAGATAAGACAAACTTTATTGGCTAGTACGTTTAAACAGAATGAATGACCCAGAGACTAAGATAGCTTTAAGATAAGTAGATAAGACAAACCTTATTGTCTAGTATGTTTAAACAGAATGAATGATCCAGAGACTAAGATAGCTTGAAGATAAGTAGATAAGACAAACCTTATTGTCTAGTACGTTTAAACAGAATGAATGACCCAGAGACTAAGATAGCTTGAAGATAAGTAGATAAGACAAACCTTATTGTCTAGTACGTTTAAACAGAATGAATGATCCAGAGACTAAGATAGCTTTAAGATAAGTAGATAAGACAAACCTTATTGTCTAGTACGTTTAAACAGAATGACTGATCCAGAGACTAAGATAGCTTTAAGATAAGCAGATAAGACAAACCTTATTGTCTAGTACGTTTAAACAGAATGAATGATCCAGAGACTAAGATAGCTTGAAGATAAGTAGATAAGACAAACCTTATTGTCTAGTACGTTTAAACAGAATGAATGATCCAGAGACTAAGATAGCTTTAAGATAAGCAGATAAGACAAACCTTATTGTCTAGTACGTTTAAACAGAATGAAAATGTGTCATTGACGGTCAGAGTTACAATAAAAGGATAAAAAAACACATCAAATATTTACATGTCAGAATGAAACACAATAAATATTTACATGTCAGAATGAAACACAATAAACATTTACATGTCAGAATGAAATGTCAGAATGAAACACAATAAACATTTACATGTCAAAATGAAATGTCAGAATGAAACACAAATATTTACATGTCAGAATGAAACACAATAAATATTTACATGTCAGAATGAAACACAATAAACATTTACATGTCAGAATGAAATGTCAGAATGAAACACAATAAACATTTACATGTCAAAATGAAATGTCAGAATGAAACACAATAAATATTTACATGTCAGAATGAAATGTCAGAATGAAACACAAATATTTACATGTCAGAATGAAACACAATAAACATTTACATGTCAGAATGAAATGTCAGAATGAAACACATTAAATAAACATTTACATGTCAAAATGAAATGTCAGAATGAAACACAAATATTTACATGTCAGAATGAAATGTCAGAATGAAACACAAATATTTACATGTCAGAATGAAACACAATAAACATTTACATGTCAGAATGAAATGTCAGAATGAAACACATTAAATAAACATTTACATGTCAAAATGAAATGTCAGAATGAAACACAAATATTTACATGTCAGAATGAAATGTCAGAATGAAACCCATTTTTAAAATTTTATTTCACCTTTATTTAACCAGGTAGGCGAGTTGAGATCAAGTTCATTTGCAACTGCGACCTGGCCAAGATAAAGCAAAGCAGTGTGACACAGACAACAACACAGAGTTACACATGGAATAAACAATAAACAAGCCAGTAACAAGCCAATAAACAAATAAATGACCCAGTAGAAAAAGAAAGTCTATATACAGTGTGTGCAAAAGGCATGAGGAGGTAGGCAATAAATAGGCCATAGGAGTGAAGAGTTACAATTGAGCAGATTAACACTGGAGTGATAAATGAGCAGATGATGATGTGCAAGTAGAGATACTGGTGTACAAAAGAGCAGAAAAGTCAATAAAATAAAAACACGACACATTTTACATGTCAGAATGAAACAAACACACACAGTGGGGAGAACAAGTATTTGATACACTGCCGATTTTCCAGGTTTTCCTACTTACAAAGCATGTAGAGGCCTGTAATTTTTATCATAGGTACACTTCAACTGTGAGAGGCGGAATCTAAAACAAAAATCCATAAAATTCCCCAAATTGATTTCCTCCAAGGCACAGTTTTTTGGTCTTTGTGATGTTAAGCTCAAGGAAGCTATTGTCAAACCACGTCAAGAGGCAGTTAATGAACTGGGAGTATCTGGAGATGGACTTGACCTCCAGGCAAGCAACCAGAGCCATGTCGTCTGCATATTTGATGAGGGCCATATCGCTGTTGCTTCCTAACAGACAATCTCTTTGTCCGAATGTTCTTTCCTCTTTCAGTTTCTGTCCTGTTTTCTTCCTTTGTGGATTTTATCCACATGCCTCAGCAGATGAGACTTCTGAATGAATCCTTTACCACAGACTGAGCAGACATGTGATTTCTCTCCTGTGTGAATCCGTATATTCCTCTTTAGGTCCACCTTCTGATTGAAGCTTTCCCCACAGTCACCACAGCTATAAGGTTTCTCTCCTGTGTGAGTCCGTATATGTTCATTTAGGTGCCCCTTCTCATTGAAGCTTTCGCCACAGTCACCACACCTATACGGTTTCTCTCCCGTGTGAGACAATATATGTATTTTAAGGCACCCCTTATGCTTAAAGCTTTTCCCACAGTCACCACAGATAAATCGTTTCTCTCCTGTGTGAGTCTGTATATGTTCAGTTAGGTGCCCCTTCTCATTGAAGCTTTGCCCACAGTCACCACAGCGAAAGGAATTATCTCTGGTGTGAGTCCGTGTATGTCTGGTTAGGTTCCCCCTCGTATTGAAGCTTTTCCCACAGTCTCCACAGCTAAAAGATTTCTCTCCTGTGTGAGTCCGTATATGCACTTTTAGGTTCCCCCTCTTATTGAAGCTTTTCCCACAGTCTCCACAGCTAAATCGTTTCTCTGCTGTGTGAGTCAGTACATGTATCTTAAGGCAGCCCTTATGCCGGAAGCTTTTCCCACAGTCACCACAGATAAATGGTTTCTCTCCTGTGTGAGTACGTATATGCATAGTTAAGACAGCCTTGCGATTATAGCTTTTCCCGCAGTCTCCACAGCTAAACGGTTTCTCTCCTGTGTGAGTCAGTTTATGAATGGTTAGGTACCGCTTGAGCCCAAAGCTTTTCCCACAGTCACCACAGCTAAAAGGTTTCTCTCCTGTGTGAATCAATACATGTTCAGTTAGGTTCCCCTTCTGATTGAAGCTTTTCCCACAGTCACCACAACTGAATGGTTTCTCTCCTTTGTGAATCCTCATGTGCCTGGGGAGACCTCCTTTATATTTGAAGGTCTTGCCACAAACTGGACAGGTGCAAGGTTTTCCACTGTGACAGAGTTGGACATGGGCCTTCAGTTTACAGGTGGAGTTGTTGAGTTTATTGCCGAAGCTGCATTCACTGAGTCTCTTCTTGGTGAGAGTCACATGTTTCTGCAGGTCAGCTTTCAGAACAAATGTTTCTCCACAGTCACGGCAGTGGTAAGTTTTCTAGATGTGGTGCTGGGTTTGGAACAGTGTTTCTTCAATGATGGACTGGGACCCAATGGTGACCTGCTGTCAAGTCCTACTGGGTTGCTATTTACAGCTGAACTGTGGCTGGAGGCAATGTTTTGATTATCTGGAGGGTCACAGGGAATGTTGAGACCCTTAATGTGGGTCACAGTGACAAAAGGTGTGAGTTCCACTGGTTTAGAGTCTCTCTCTCTGTTCTCCACAGTCTGGGTTTGGGGAAGAGTCAAGGACTGAAGTGGGTCCTCCTGATCACATTCACTTTTCACACAGGAAGGAGTGAATATGGAGTCTTTGGTAACAAAGAGCCCTTGAAGCTGCTCTTCCTCCTGACTGGTCCTGACTTCCTCCTGTTCCTCTTTAATCTGTTTGGTCTCTGGGTCCTTCTGTCCCAGACTGGGGCTCCACTCCTGCTCACAGTGCTGCTGCTCAGGGGGAACCTCCTCTTCAGAGACAGAGAGCTGCAGGGAGTCTGGAGGGAAGGAGAGGAGGAGCAGAGGTTATTTATAACATAATTTGGAATCACTCTTGAATTATAGATCTCTATGACATTCAATTTCAATGTTCTTCCTTAGCATGCATCTCTATGATCTATATAGCCTGAGTGCAGATAGCTAGCTCGGTATTTGCTTCCTTAGCATGCATCTCTATGATCTATATAGCCTGAGTGCAGATAGCTAGCTCGGTATTTGCTTCCTTAGCATGGATCTCTATGATCTATACAGCCTGAGTGCAGATAGCTCGCTAGGTATTTGCTTCCTTAGCATGGATCTCTATGATCTATACAGCCTGAGTGCAGACAGCTAGCTAGGTATTTGCTTTCCTTCACACAAGCCATATAGGTGGTGGGTTAAGATGCCAAGAGACTGTTGGAAAAGCATTCCAGGTGAAGCTGGTTGAGAGAATGCCAAGAGTGTGCAAAGCTCTCATCAAGGCTAAGGGTGGCTACTTTGAAGAATCTCAAATATACTTTTTGGTTATTACATGATTCCATATGTGTTATTTCATAGTTTTGATGTCATCACTATTATTCTACAATGTAGAAAATAGTAAAAATAAAGAAAAAGCCTTGAATGAGTAGGTGTGTCCAAACTTTTGACGGGTCCTGTATGGATAAAATTGTATTTATTTTTTTTGGATGTGTTGTTGGTGTTTCTCTGTAATACTACACCATACTTCTAGACACCTAGCAATTTCCTGAAGTTGGTTTGAGCTAGTCTCCCAACCTCATAACTGGCTACCCAGAAGCCATTTCAGGCTATCAATCAAGTTAGAGTAGCTAGCTTGTCTTAACTATCTTAGCTGGCATGCCTGCTGACAAGGTTAGTAGACTTTAGAAAAGCAAGCAAATACAAATGTACGAAATAAGACTCAGATTAATTTCAATCTTTTACACAGATTTTTAGCAGAGAAGCATATTTATTTTCTTAAAATGAAAAAAAAAAAGAAGAAGACCAGTCAAGAGGATACAAGACAGTTCAAGAGATATGAAGAAAAATGAACTTGTTTTTATTTATTTTTTTACATAGAATTAGCATAATAATTATGGCTCTAGATTTCAGGTAAAAATTGGTTTCAGGTGTTTGAAAAGTGCAAAATTCTCCAACTTCTGGACGGGGTGCCGTCTCCGGACCCAACAGGCATCCTCACATCCTCAGATTTTTGTGACACTGCTGACCTTGACCTGTAAGAACTAAGGGAAAGTGGGGGGGTCCTCCGAATAGGAAACTAAGCTGCCTGACTAGAACTAACCAGAAGGAATGGATAGAATCAGCTGACTGGAACTAACCAGAAGGATAGAATCAGCTGACTGGAACTAACCAGAAGGAATGGATAGAATCAGCTGACTGGAACTAACCAGAAGGAATGGATAGAATCAGCTGACTGGAACTAACCAGAAGGAATGGATAGAATCAGCTGACTGGAACTAACCAGAAGGAATGGATAGAATCAGCTGACTGGAACTAACCAGAAGGAATGGATAGAATCAGCTGACTGGAACTAACCAGAAGGAATGGATAGAATCAGCTGACTGGAACTAACCAGAAGGAATGGATAGAATCAGCTGACTGGAACTAACCAGAAGGAATGGATAGAATCAGCTGACTGGAACTAACCAGAAGGATAGAATCAGCTGACTGGAACTAACCAGAAGGAATGGATAGAATCAGCTGACTGGAACTAACCAGGAGGATAGAATCAGCTGACTGGAACTAACCAGAAGGAATGGATAGAATCAGCTGACTGGAACTAACCAGAAGGATAGAATCAGCTGACTGGAACTAACCAGAAGGAAAGGATAGAATCAGCTGACTGGAACTAACCAGAAGGATAGAATCAGCTGACTGGAACTAACCAAAAGGAATGGATAGAATCAGCTGACTGGAACTAACCAGAAGGAATGGATAGAATCAGCTGACTGGAACTAACCAAAAGGAATGGATAGAATCAGCTGACGAGAACTAACCAGAAGGAATGGATAGAATCAGCTGACTAGAACTAACCAGAAGGAAAGAATCAGCTGACTGGAACGAACCAGAAGTATAGAATCAGCTGACTGGAACGAACCAGAAGGATAGAATCAGCTGACTTGAACTAACCAGAAGGATATAATCAGCTGACTTGAACTAACCAGAAGGATAGAATCAGCTGACTTGAACTAACCAGAAGGATAGAATCAGCTGACTAGAACTAACCAGAAAGAATGGATAGAATCAGCTGACTAGAACTAACCAGAAGGATAGAATCAGCTGACTAGAACTAACCAGAAGGATATAATCAGCTGACTGGAACTAACCAGAAAGAATGGATAGAATCAGCTGACTAGAACTAACCAGAAGGATAGAATCAGCTGACTAGAACTAACCAGAAGGATTTAATCAGCTGACTGGAACTAACCAGAAGGATATAATCAGCTGACTAGAACTAACCAGAAAGAATGGATAGAATCAGCTGACTAGAACTAACCAGACGGATAGAATCACCTGAATGGAACTAACCAGAAGGATATAATCAGCTGACTGGAACTAACCAGGAGGATAGAATCAGCTGACTAGAACTAACCAGGAGGATAGAATCAGCTGACTAGAACTAACCAGGAGGATAGAATCAGCTGACTAGAACTAACCAGAAAGAATGGATAGAATCAGCTGACTAGAACTAACCAGAAGGATAGAATCAGCTGACTAGAACTAACCAGAAGGATATAATCAGCTGACTGGAACTAACCAGAAAGAATGGATAGAATCAGCTGACTAGAACTAACCAGAAGGATAGAATCAGCTGACTAGAACTAACCAGAAGGATTTAATCAGCTGACTGGAACTAACCAGAAGGATATAATCAGCTGACTAGAACTAACCAGAAAGAATGGATAGAATCAGCTGACTTGAACTAACCAGAAGGATAGAATCAGCTGACTGGAACTAACCAGAAGGATATAATCAGCTGACTAGAACTAACCAGCAGGATAGAATCAGCTGACTTGAACTAACCACAAGGATAGAATCAGCTGACTTGAACTAACCAGAAGGATAGAATCAGCTGACTAGAACTAACCAGAAGGATATAATCAGCTGACTGGAACTAACCAGAAGGATATAATCAGCTGACTTGAACTAACCAGAAGGATATAATCAGCTGACTGGAACTAACCAGAAGGATAGAATCAGCTGACTAGAACTAACCAGAAGGATATAATCAGCTGACTTGAACTAACCAGAAGGATATAATCAGCTGACTTGAACTAACCAGAAGGATAGAATCAGCTGACTGGAACTAACCAGAAGGATATAATCAGCTGACTGGAACTAACCAGCAGGATATAATCAGCTGACTGGAACTAACCAGAAGGATAGAATCAGCTGACTTGAACTAACCAGAAGGATATAATCAGCTGACTTGAACTAACCACAAGGATAGAATCAGCTGACTAGAACTAACCAGAAGGATATAATCAGCTGACTGGAACTAACCAGAAGGATATAATCAGCTGACTAGAACTAACCACAAGGATAGAATCAGCTGACTAGAACTAACCAGAAGGATAGAATCAGCTGACTAGAACTAACCAGAAGGATATAATCAGCTGACTGGAACTAACCAGAAGGATAGAATCAGCTGACTAGAACTAACCAGAAGGATATAATCAGCTGACTGGAACTAACCAGAAGGATATAATCAGCTGACTAGAACTAACCACAAGGATAGAATCAGCTGACTTGAACTAACCAGAAGGATATAATCAGCTGACTGGAACTAACCAGAAGGATAGAATCAGCTGACTGGAACTAACCAGAAGGATATAATCAGCTGACTGGAACTAACCAGAAGGATAGAATCAGCTGACTAGAACTAACCAGAAGGATATAATCAGCTGACTGGAACTAACCAGAAGGATATAATCAGCTGACTGGAACTAACCAGAAGGATAGAATCAGCTGACTGGAACTAACCAGAAGGATATAATCAGCTGACTTGAACTAACCAGAAGGATATAATCAGCTGACTGGAACTAACCAGAAGGATAGAATCAGCTGACTAGAACTAACCAGAAGGATAGAATCAGCTGACTTGAACTAACCAGAAGGATATAATCAGCTGACTTGAACTAACCAGAAGGATATAATCAGCTGACTGGAACTAACCAGAAGGATAGAATCAGCTGACTAGAACTAACCAGCAGGATAGAATCAGCTGACTTGAACTAACCACAAGGATAGAATCAGCTGACTAGAACTAACCAGAAGGATAGAATCAGCTGACTAGAACTAACCAGAAGGATAGAATCAGCTGACTAGAACTAACCAGAAGGATAGAATCAGCTGACTAGAACTAACCACAAGGATAGAATCCGCTGACTTGAACTAACCAGAAGGATAGAATCAGCTGACTGGAACTAACCAGGAGGATAGAATCAGCTGACTAGAACTAACCAGAAGGATAGAATCAGCTGACTAGAACTAATCAGGAGGATAGAATCAGCTGACTAGAACTAACCAGAAAGAATGGATAGAATCAGCTGACTAGAACTAACCAGAAGGATAGAATCAGCTGACTAGAACTAACCACAAGGATAGAATCCGCTGACTTGAACTAACCAGAAGGATAGAATCAGCTGACTGGAACTAACCAGAAGGATAGAATCAGCTGACTAGAACTAACCAGAAGGAATGGATAGAATCCGCTGACTTGAACTAACCAGAAGGATATAATCAGCTGACTGGAACTAACCACAAGGATAGAATCAGCTGACTTGAACTAACCAGAAGGATAGAATCAGCTGACTGGAACTAACCAGAAGGATAGAATCAGCTGACTAGAACTAACCAGAAGGAATGGATAGAATCAGCTGACTGGAACTAACCAGAAGGATAGAATCAGCTGACTAGAACTAACCAGAAGGAATGGATAGAATCCGCTGACTTGAACTAACCAGAAGGATATAATCAGCTGACTGGAACTAACCACAAGGATAGAATCAGCTGACTTGAACTAACCAGAAGGATAGAATCAGCTGACTAGAACTAACCAGAAGGAATGGATAGAATCAGCTGACTGGAACTAACCAGGAGGATAGAATCAGCTGACTGGAACTAACCAGAAGGAATGGATAGAATCAGCTGACTGGAACTAACCAGAAGGAATGGATAGAATCACCTGAATGGAACTAACCAGAAGGATAGAATCAGCTGACTAGAACTAACCAGGAGGATAGAATCAGCTGACTAGAACTAACCAGAAGGAATGGATAGAATCAGCTGACTAGAACTAACCAGAAGGATAGAATCAGCTGACTGGAACTAACCAGAAGGATAGAATCAGCTGACTGGAACTAACCAGAAGGATAGAATCAGCTGACTGGAACTAACCAGAAGGAATGGATAGAATCAGCTGAATGGAACTAACAAGAAGGAACGGATAGAATCAGCTGACTGGAACTAACCAGAAGGATAGAATCAGCTGACTAGAACTAACCAGAAGGATAGAATCAGCTGACTAGAACTAACCAGAAGGATATAATCAGCTGACTGGAACTAACCAGAAGGATAGAATCAGCTGACTAGAACTAACCAGAAGGATATAATCAGCTGACTGGAACTAACCAGAAGGATAGAATCAGCTGACTGGAACTAACCAGAAGGATAGAATCAGCTGACTGGAACTAACCAGAAGGATAGAATCAGCTGACTGGAACTAACCAGAAGGATAGAATCAGCTGACTAGAACTAACCAGAAGGAATGGATAGACTCAGCTGACTGGAACTAACCAGAAGGAATGGATAGAATTAGCTGACTGGAACTAACCAGAAGGAATGGATAGAATCAGCTGACTGGAACTAACCAGAATGAATGGATAGAATCAGCTGACTGGAACTAACCAGAAGGAATGGATAGAATCAGCTGACTGGAACTAACCAGAAGGAATGGATAGAATCAGCTGACTGGAACTAACCAGAAGGAATGGATAGAATCAGCTGACTGGAACTAACCAGAAGGAATGGATAGAATCAGCTGACTTGAACTAACCAGAAGGATAGAATCAGCTGACGAGAACTAACCAGAAGGAATGGATAGAATCAGCTGACTGGAACTAACCAGAAGGATAGAATCAGCTGACTGGAACTAACCAGAAGGATATAATCAGCTGACTGGAACTAACCAGAAGGATAGAATCAGCTGACTTGAACTAACCAGAAGGATAGAATCAGCTGACGAGAACTAACCAGAAGGAATGGATAGAATCAGCTGACTGGAACTAACCAGAAGGATAGAATCAGCTGACTGGAACTAACCAGAAGGAATGGATAGAATCAGCTGACTGGAACTAACCAGAAGGAATGGATAGAATCAGCTGACTGGAACTAACCAGAAGGATAGAATCAGCTGACTGGAACTAACCAGAAGGATATAATCAGCTGACTGGAACTAACCAGAAGGATAGAATCAGCTGACTAGAACTAACCAGAAGGATAGAATCAGCTGACTAGAACTAACCAGAAGGATAGAATCAGCTGACTGGAACTAACCAGAAGGATAGAATCAGCTGACTGGAACTAACCAGAAGGATAGAATCAGCTGACTGGAACTAACCAGAAGGAATGGATAGAATCAGCTGACTGGAACTAACCAGAAGGATAGAATCAGCTGACTGGAACTAACCAGAAGGAATGGATAGAATCAGCTGACTGGAACTAACCAGAAGGATAGAATCAGCTGACTGGAACTAACCAGAAGGAATGGATAGAATCAGCTGACTGGAACTAACCAGAAGGATAGAATCAGCTGACTGGAACTAACCAGAAGGATAGAATCAGCTGACTGGAACTAACCAGAAGGATAGAATCAGCTGACTGGAACTAACCAGAAGGAATGGATAGAATCAGCTGACTGGAACTAACCAGAAGGATAGAATCAGCTGACTGATACTAACCAGAAGGATAGAATCAGCTGACTGGAACTAACCAGAAGGATAGAATCAGCTGACTGATACTAACCAGAAGGATAGAATCAGCTGACTGGAACTAACCAGAAGGAATGGATAGAATCAGCTGACTGGAACTAACCAGAAGGATAGAATCAGCTGACTAGAACTAACCAGAAGGAATGGATAGAATCAGCTGACTTGAACTAACCAGAAGGAATGGATAGAATCAGCTGACTGGAACTAACCAGAAGGATAGAATCAGCTGACTAGAACTAACCAGAAAGATAGAATCAGCTGACTAGAACTAACCAAAAGGAATGGATAGAATCAGCTGACTAGAACTAACCAGAAGGAATGGATAGAATCAGCTGACTGATACTAACCAGAAGGATAGAATCAGCTGACTGGAACTAACCAGAAGGAATGGATAGAATCAGCTGACTGGAACTAACCAGAAGGATAGAATCAGCTGACTGGAACTAACCAGAAGGATAGAGTCAGCTGACTGGAACTAACCAGAAGGATAGAATCAGCTGACTGGAACTAACCAGAAGGATAGAATCAGCTGACTGGAACTAACCAGAAGGATAGAATCAGCTGACTGGAACTAACCAGAAGGATTGAATCAGCTGACTAGAACTAACCAGAAGGAATGGATAGAATCAGCTGACTGGAACTAACCAGAAGGAATGGATAGAATCACCTGAATGGAACTAACCAGAAGGATAGAATCAGCTGACTAGAACTAACCAGGAGGATAGAATCAGCTGACTAGAACTAACCAGAAGGAATGGATAGAATCAGCTGACTAGAACTAACCAGAAGGATAGAATCAGCTGACTAGAACTAACCAGAAGGATAGAATCAGCTGACTGGAACTAACCAGCAGGATAGAATCAGCTGACTGGAACTAACCAGAAGGAATGGATAGAATCAGCTGACTGGAACTAACCAGAAGGAATGGATAGAATCAGCTGACTGGAACTAACCAGAAGGATAGAATCAGCTGACTAGAACTAACCAGAAGGAATGGATAGAATCAGCTGACTAGAACTAACCAGAAGGATAGAATCAGCTGACTGGAACTAACCAGCAGGATAGAATCAGCTGACTGGAACTAACCAGAAGGAATGGATAGAATCAGCTGACTGGAACTAACCAGAAGGAATGGATAGAATCAGCTGACTGGAACTAACCAGAGGGATAGAATCAGCTGACTAGAACTAACCAGAAGGATAGAATCAGCTGACTAGAACTAACCAGAAGGATAGAATCAGCTGACTAGAACTAACCAGAAGGAATGGATAGACTCAGCTGACTGGAACTAACCAGAATGAATGGATAGAATAAGCTGACTGGAACTAACCAGAAGGAATGGATAGAATTAGCTGACTGGAACTAACCAGAAGGAATGGATAGAATCAGCTGACTGGAACTAACCAGAAGGAATGGATAGAATCAGCTGACTGGAACTAACCAGAAGGAATGGATAAAATCAGCTGATTAGAACTAACCAGAAGGAATGGATAGAATCAGCTGACTGGAACTAACCAGAAGGAATGGATAGAATCAGCTGACTGGAACTAACCAGAAGGAATGGATAGAATCAGCTGACTTGAACTAACCAGAAGGATAGAATCAGCTGACGAGAACTAACCAGAAGGAATGGATAGAATCAGCTGACTGGAACTAACCAGAAGGATAGAATCAGCTGACGAGAACTAACCAGAAGGAATGGATAGAATCAGCTGACTGGAACTAACCAGAAGGATAGAATCAGCTGACTTGAACTAACCAGAAGGATAGAATCAGCTGACGAGAACTAACCAGAAGGAATGGATAGAATCAGCTGACTGGAACTAACCAGAAGGATAGAATCAGCTGACTGGAACTAACCAGAAGGAATGGATAGGATCAGCTGACTGGAACTAACCAGAAGGAATGGATAGAATCAGCTGACTGGAACTAACCAGAAGGATAGAATCAGCTGACTGGAACTAACCAGAAGGATATAATCAGCTGACTGGAACTAACCAGAAGGATAGAATCAGCTGACTAGAACTAACCAGAAGGAATGGATAGAATCAGCTGACTAGAACTAACCAGAAGGATAGAATCAGCTGACTGGAACTAACCAGAAGGATAGAATCAGCTGACTGGAACTAACCAGAAGGATAGAATCAGCTGACTAGAACTAACCAGAAGGAATGGATAGAATCAGCTGACTGGAACTAACCAGAAGGATAGAATCAGCTGACTAGAACTAACCAGAAGGAATGGATAGAATCAGCTGACTGGAACTAACCAGAAGGATAGAATCAGCTGACTGGAACTAACCAGAAGGATAGAATCAGCTGACTGATACTAACCAGAAGGATAGAATCAGCTGACTGGAACTAACCAGAAGGATAGAATCAGCTGACTGATACTAACCAGAAGGATAGAATCAGCTGACTGGAACTAACCAGAAGGAATGGATAGAATCAGCTGACTGGAACTAACCAGAAGGATAGAATCAGCTGACTGATACTAACCAGAAGGATAGAATCAGCTGACTGGAACTAACCAGAAGGATAGAATCAGCTGACTGATACTAACCAGAAGGATAGAATCAGCTGACTGGAACTAACCAGAAGGAATGGATAGAATCAGCTGACTGGAACTAACCAGAAGGATAGAATCAGCTGACTAGAACTAACCAGAAGGAATGGATAGAATCAGCTGACTTGAACTAACCAGAAGGAATGGATAGAATCAGCTGACTGGAACTAACCAGAAGGATAGAATCAGCTGACTAGAACTAACCAGAAAGATAGAATCAGCTGACTAGAACTAACCAAAAGGAATGGATAGAATCAGCTGACTAGAACTAACCAGAAGGAATGGATAGAATCAGCTGACTGGAACTAACCAGAAGGATAGAATCAGCTGACTGGAACTAACCAGAAGGAATGGATAGAATCAGCTGACTGGAACTAACCAGAAGGATAGAATCAGCTGACTGGAACTAACCAGAAGGATAGAATCAGCTGACTGGAACTAACCAGAAGGATAGAATCAGCTGACTGGAACTAACCAGAAGGATAGAATCAGCTGACTGGAACTAACCAGAAGGATAGAATCAGCTGACTGGAACTAACCAGAAGGATAGAATCAGCTGACTAGAACTAACCAGAAGGAATGGATAGAATCAGCTGACTGGAACTAACCAGAAGGAATGGATAGAATCAGCTGACTGGAACTAACCAGAAGGAATGGATAGAATCAGCTGACTGGAACTAACCAGAAGGAATGGATAGAATCAGCTGACTGGAACTAACCAGAAGGAATGGATAGAATCAGCTGACTGGAACTAACCAGAAGGAATGGATAGAATCAGCTGACTGGAACTAACCAGAAGGAATGGATAGAATCAGCTGACTGGAACTAACCAGAAGGAATGGATAGAATCAGCTGACTGGAACTAACCAAAAGGAAAGGATAGAATCAGCTGACTGGAACTAACCAGAAGGAATGGATAGAATCAGCTGACTGGAACTAACCAGAAGGATAGAATCAGCTGACTGGAACTAACCAGAAGGAATGGATAGAATCAGCTGACTGGAACTAACCAGAAGGATAGAATCAGCTGACTGGAACTAACCAGAAGGAATGGATAGAATCAGCTGACTGGAACTAACCAGGAGGATAGAATCAGCTGACTGGAACTAACCAGAAGGAATGGATAGAATCAGCTGAATGGAACTAACCAGAAGGAATGGATAGAATCAGCTGACTGGAACTAACCAGGAGGATAGAATCAGCTGACTGGAACTAACCAGAAGGAATGGATAGAATCAGCTGACTGGAACTAACCAGGATGATAGAATCAGCTGACTGGAACTAACCAGAAGGAATGGATAGAATCAGCTGACTGGAACTAACCAGAAGGAATGGATAGAATCAGCTGACTGGAACTAACCAGAAGGATAGAATCAGCTGACTGGAACTAACCAGAAGGAATGGATAGAATCAGCTGACTGGAACTAACCAGGAGGATAGAATCAGCTGACTGGAACTAACCAGAAGGAATGGATAGAATCAGCTGACTGGAACTAACCAAAAGGAATGGATAGAATCAGCTGACTGGAACTAACCAAAAGGAATGGATAGAATCAGCTGACTGGAACTAACCAGAAGGAATGGATAGAATCAGCTGACTGGAACTAACCAGAAGGATATAATCAGCTGACTTGAACTAACCAGAAGGATATAATCAGCTGACTGGAACTAACCAGAAGGAATGGATAGAATCACCTGAATGGAACTAACCAGAAGGATAGAATCAGCTGACTAGAACTAACCAGGAGGATAGAATCAGCTGACTAGAACTAACCAGAAAGAATGGATAGAATCAGCTGACTAGAACTAACCAGAAGGATAGAATCAGCTGACTAGAACTAACCAGAAGGATAGAATCAGCTGACTGGAACTAACCAGAAGGATATAATCAGCTGACTAGAACTAACCAGAAAGAATGGATAGAATCAGCTGACTAGAACTAACCAGAAGGATAGAATCAGCTGACTAGAACTAACCAGAAGGATATAATCAGCTGACTGGAACTAACCAGAAGGATATAATCAGCTGACTTGAACTAACCAGAAGGATATAATCAGCTGACTGGAACTAACCAGAAAGAATGGATAGAATCAGCTGACTGGAACTAACCAGAAGGAATGGATAGAATCACCTGAATGGAACTAACCAGAAGGATAGAATCAGCTGACTGGAACTAACCAGAAGGATAGAATCAGCTGACTAGAAGTAACCAGGAGGATAGAATCAGCTGACTAGAACTAACCAGAAAGAATGGATAGAATCAGCTGACTAGAACTAACCAGAAGGATAGAATCAGCTGACTAGAACTAACCACAAGGATAGAATCCACTGACTTGAACTAACCAGAAGGATATAATCAGCTGACTGGAACTAACCACAAGGATAGAATCAGCTGACTGGAACTAACCAGAAGGATAGAATCAGCTGACTAGAACTAACCAGAAGGATAGAATCAGCTGACTAGAACTAACCAGAAGGATATAATCAGCTGACTGGAACTAACCAGAAGGATAGAATCAGCTGACTAGAACTAACCAGAAGGAATGGATAGAATCAGCTGACTAGAACTAACCAGAAGGATAGAATCAGCTGACTGGAACTAACCAGCAGGATAGAATCAGCTGACTGGAACTAACCAGAAGGAATGGATAGAATCAGCTGACTGGAACTAACCAGAAGGAATGGATAGAATCAGCTGACTGGAACTAACCAGAGGGATAGAATCAGCTGACTAGAACTAACCAGGAGGATAGAATCAGCTGACTTGAACTAACCAGAAGGAATGGATAGAATCAGCTGACTAGAACTAACCAGGGGATAGAATCAGCTGACTAGAACTAACAAGAAGGAATGGATAGAATCAGCTGACTAGAACTAACCAGAAGGATAGAATCAGCTGACTAGAACTAACCAGAAGGATAGAATCAGCTGACTGGAACTAACCAGCAGGATAGAATCAGCTGACTGGAACTAACCAGAAGGAATGGATAGAATCAGCTGACTGGAACTAACCAGAAGGAATGGATAGAATCAGCTGACTGGAACTAACCAGAAGGATAGAATCAGCTGACTAGAACTAACCAGAAGGATAGAATCAGCTGACTAGAACTAACCAGAAGGATATAATCAGCTGACTGGAACTAACCAGAAGGATAGAATCAGCTGACTAGAACTAACCAGAAGGATAGAATCAGCTGACTGGAACTAACCACAAGGATAGAATCAGCTGACTAGAACTAACCAGAAGGATATAATCAGCTGACTGGAACTAACCAGAAGGATAGAATCAGCTGACTAGAACTAACCAGAAGGATATAATCAGCTGACTGGAACTAACCAGAAGGAATGGATAGAATCACCTGACTGGAACTAACCAGAAGGATAGAATCAGCTGACTGGAACTAACCAGAAGGATAGAATCAGCTGACTAGAACTAACCAGAAGGATAGAATCAGCTGACTAGAACTAACCAGAAGGATAGAATCAGCTGACTAGAACTAACCAGAAGGATAGAATCAGCTGACTAGAACTAACCAGAAGGAATGGATAGAATCAGCTGACTGGAACTAACCAGAAGGAATGGATAGAATAAGCTGACTGGAACTAACCAGAAGGAATGGATAGAATCAGCTGACTGGAACTAACCAGAAGGAATGGATAGAATCAGCTGACTGGAACTAACCAGAAGGAATGGATAAAATCAGCTGACTGGAACTAACCAGAAGGAATGGATAGAATCAGCTGACTGGAACTAACCAGAAGGAATGGATAGAATCAGCTGACTGGAACTAACCAGAAGGAATGGATAGAATCAGCTGACTAGAACTAACCAGAAGGAATGGATAGAATCAGCTGACTGGAACTAACCAGAAGGATAGAATCAGCTGACTGGAACTAACCAGAAGGATAGAATCAGCTGACTGGAACTAACCAGAAGGATAGAATCAGCTGACTAGAACTAACCAGAAGGAATGGATAGAATCAGCTGACTAGAACTAACCAGAAGGATAGAATCAGCTGACTGGAACTAACCAGAAGGAATGGATAGAATCAGCTGACTGGAACTAACCAGAAGGAATGGATAGAATCAGCTGACTTGAACTAACCAGAAGGATAGAATCAGCTGACGAGAACTAACCAGAAGGAATGGATAGAATCAGCTGACTGGAACTAACCAGAAGGATAGAATCAGCTGACTGGAACTAACCAGAAGGATATAATCAGCTGACTGGAACTAACCAGAAGGAATGGATAGAATCAGCTGACTAGAACTAACCAGAAGGAATGGATAGAATCAGCTGACTGGAACTAACCAGAAGGATAGAATCAGCTGACTGATACTAACCAGAAGGATAGAATCAGCTGACTGGAACTAACCAGAAGGATAGAATCAGCTGACTGATACTAACCAGAAGGATAGAATCAGCTGACTGGAACTAACCAGAAGGAATGGATAGAATCAGCTGACTGGAACTAACCAGAAGGATAGAATCAGCTGACTGATACTAACCAGAAGGATAGAATCAGCTGACTGGAACTAACCAGAAGGATAGAATCAGCTGACTGATACTAACCAGAAGGATATAATCAGCTGACTGGAACTAACCAGAAGGAATGGATAGAATCAGCTGACTGGAACTAACCAGAAGGATAGAATCAGCTGACTAGAACTAACCAAAAGGAATGGATAGAATCAGCTGACTAGAACTAACCAGAAGGAATGGATAGAATCAGCTGACTGATACTAACCAGAAGGATAGAATCAGCTGACTGGAACTAACCAGAAGGAATGGATAGAATCAGCTGACTGGAACTAACCAGAAGGATAGAATCAGCTGACTAGAACTAACCAAAAGGAATGGATAGAATCAGCTGACTAGAACTAACCAGAAGGAATGGATAGAATCAGCTGACTGGAACTAACCAGAAGGATAGAATCAGCTGACTAGAACTAACCAGAAGGATAGAATCAGCTGACTGGAACTAACCAGAAGGATAGAATCAGCTGACTGGAACTAACCAGAAGGATAGAATCAGCTGACTGGAACTAACCAGAAGGATAGAATCAGCTGACTGGAACTAACCAGAAGGAATGGATAGAATCAGCTGACTGGAACTAACCAGAAGGAATGGATAGAATCAGCTGACTAGAACTAACCAGAAGGAATGGATAGAATCAGCTGACTAGAACTAACCAGAAGGATAGAATCAGCTGACTAGAACTAACCAGAAGGATAGAATCAGCTGACTGGAACTAACCAGAAGGATAGAATCAGCTGACTAGAACTAACCAGAAGGAATGGATAGAATCAGCTGACTGGAACTAACCAGAAGGATAGAATCAGCTGACTGGAACTAACCAGAAGGATAGAATCAGCTGACTAGAACTAACCAGAAGGATAGAATCAGCTGACTGGAACTAACCAGAAGGATAGAATCAGCTGACTAGAACTAACCAGAAGGATAGAATCAGCTGACTAGAACTAACCAGAAGGATAGAATCAGCTGACTAGAACTAACCAGAAGGAATGGATAGAATCAGCTGACTGGAACTAACCAGAAGGATAGAATCAGCTGACTGGAACTAACCAGAAGGATAGAATCAGCTGACTAGAACTAACCAGAAGGATAGAATCAGCTGACTAGAACTAACCAGAAGGAATGGATAGAATCAGCTGACTGGAACTAACCAGAAGGATAGAATCAGCTGACTTGAACTAACCAGAAGGATAGAATCAGCTGACTGGAACTAACCAGAAGGATAGAATCAGCTGACTAGAACTAACCAGAAGGAATGGATAGAATCAGCTGACTGGAACTAACCAGAAGGATAGAATCAGCTGACTGGAACTAACCAGAAGGATAGAATCAGCTGACTGGAACTAACCAGAAGGATAGAATCAGCTGACTAGAACTAACCAGAAGGAATGGATAGAATCAGCTGACTGGAACTAACCAGAAGGATAGAATCAGCTGACTGGAACTAACCAGAAGGATAGAATCAGCTGACTAGAACTAACCAGAAGGAATGGATAGAATCAGCTGACTAGAACTAACCAGAAGGATAGAATCAGCTGAATGGAACTAACCACAAGGATAGAATCAGCTGACTTGAACTAACCAGAAGGATAGAATCAGCTGACTGGAACTAACCAGAAGGATAGAATCAGCTGACTGGAACTAACCAGAAGGATAGAATCAGCTGACTGGAACTAACCAGAAGGAATGGATAGAATCAGCTGACTGGAACTAACCAGAAGGATAGAATCAGCTGACTGGAACTAACCAGAAGGATAGAATCAGCTGACTAGAACTAACCAGAAGGATAGAATCAGCTGAATGGAACTAACCACAAGGATAGAATCAGCTGACTTGAACTAACCAGAAGGATAGAATCAGCTGACTGGAACTAACCAGAAGGATAGAATCAGCTGACTAGAACTAACCAGAAGGAATGGATAGAATCAGCTGACTGGAACTAACCAGAAGGATAGAATCAGCTGACTGGAACTAACCAGAAGGATAGAATCAGCTGACTGGAACTAACCACAAGGATAGAATCAGCTGACTTGAACTAACCAGAAGGATAGAATCAGCTGACTGGAACTAACCAGAAGGATAGAATCAGCTGACTAGAACTAACCAGAAGGAATGGATAGAATCAGCTGACTGGAACTAACCAGAAGGAATGGATAGAATCAGCTGACTGGAACTAACCAGAAGGATAGAATCAGCTGACTAGAACTAACCAGAAGGATAGAATCAGCTGACTAGAACTAACCAGAAGGATAGAATCAGCTGACTAGAACTAACCAGAAGGATAGAATCAGCTGACTAGAACTAACCAGAAGGATAGAATCAGCTGACTGGAACTAACCAGAAGGATATAATCAGCTGACTAGAACTAACCAGAAGGATAGAATCAGCTGACTAGAACTAACCAGAAGGATAGAATCAGCTGACTAGAACTAACCAGAAGGATAGAATCAGCTGACTAGAACTAACCAGAAGGATAGAATCAGCTGACTAGAACTAACCAGAAGGATAGAATCAGCTGACTAGAACTAACCAGAAGGATAGAATCAGCTGACTGGAACTAACCAGAAGGATAGAATCAGCTGACTAGAACTAACCAGAAGGATAGAATCAGCTGACTTGAACTAACCAGAAGGATAGAATCAGCTGACTAGAACTAACCAGAAGGATAGAATCAGCTGACTGGAACTAACCAGAAGGATAGAATCAGCTGACTAGAACTAACCAGAAGGAATGGATAGAATCAGCTGACTGGAACTAACCAGAAAGAATGGATAGAATCAGCTGAATGGAACTAACCAGAAGGATTATATCAGCTGACTGGAACTAACCAGAAGGAATGGATAGAATCAGCTGACTGGAACTAACCAGAAGGAATGGATAGAATCAGCTGACTAGAACTAACCAGAAAGAATGGATAGAATCAGCTGAATGGAACTAACCAGAAGGATTATATCAGCTGACTGGAACTAACCAGAAGGAATGGATAGAATCAGCTGACTAGAACTAACCAGAAGGATTATATCAGCTGACTGGAACTAACCAGAAGGATTATATCAGCTGACTGGAACTAACCAGAAAGAATGGATAGAATCAGCTGAATGGAACTAACCAGAAGGATTATATCAGCTGACTGGAACTAACCAGAAGGATTATATCAGCTGACTGGAACTAACCAGAAGGATAAAATCAGCTGACTGGAACTAACCAGAAGGATTATATCAGCTGACTGGAACTAACCAGAAGGATAGAATCAGCTGACTGGAACTAACCAGAAGGATAGAATCAGCTGACTTGAACTGGACATTTTTGACAACCATGGTTTTGGAAACCTTCAAAACTTTCCTTTCATATCACCGCAAAATAATTGTATACATATAAGAGGTGTTTTGCGTTTCCCTGAACTACAGGGCATTAGGACCCCTTCTCTTTATCCACATTGTTACGTTACAGCCTTATTCTAATTATTATTTTTCCCTCATCAAGCTACACACAATACCCCATAATGACAAAGAGAAAATTGGTTTTTAGATATTTTTAGCAAATGTATTAAAAATAACTAAATACTTAATTAACATAAGAATTCGGATCCTTTGCTATGAGACTCGAAATTGAGCTCAGGTGCATCCTGTTTCCATATATCATAATTGAGATGTTTCTACAACTTGATTGGAGTCCTCCTGTGGTAAAGTCAATTGATTGGACATGATTTGGAAAGACACACACCTGTCTATATAAGGTCCCACAGTTGACAATGCATGTCAGAGCAAAAACCAAAAAAAAAAAGCCATGAGGTCGAAGGAATTTTCCGTAGAGCGCCGAGACAGGATTGTGTCGAGGCACAGATCTGGGATAGAGTACGAAAACATTTCTGCAGCATTGAAGGTCCCCAAGAAGACAGTGGCCTCAATCATTCTTAAATGGAAGAAGTTGGGAACCACTAAGACTCTTCCTAGAGTCTGCCCGCTCAGCCAAACTGAACAATCTGGGGAGAAGGGATAACCACCGCTAACTAGCTAGGGAGAAGGGTTAACCACCGCTAACTAGCTAGGGAGAAGGGTTAACCACCGCTAACTAGCTAGGGAGAAGGGTTAACCACCGCTAACGAGCTAGCCATTTCACATCGGCTACACTCACGCCCCTTTGAGCTCCTCCTCTTTCCGACAGCAACCAGTGATCCGGGTCAACAGCATCAATGTAACAGACTTTACATCCATCCCCTCGCCCCAACCTGGGCTCCTTTGTCAAGGTGACCAAGAACTCGATGATCGCTCTGACAAGCTCCAGAGCTCCTCTGTGGAGATGGGAGAACCTTCCGGAAGGACAACCGTTTTAAAACCTTGATTTAACTA
>NW_026287301.1:0-181004 GCF_023373465.1 Oncorhynchus keta | reverse complement strand
CAGCTAGATCTACTGTCTCTATTGTATTATGACAGACCAGCTAGATCTACTGTTTCTATTATATTATGACAGACCAGCTAGATCTACTGTCTCTATTGTATTATGACATACCAGCTAGATATACTGTCTCTATTATATTATGACAGACCAGCTAGATCTACTGTCTCTTTTATATTATGACAGACCAGCTAGATCTACTGTCTCTATTGTATTATGACAGACCAGCTAGATCTACTGTCTCTATTATATTATGACAGATCGGCTAGATCTAATGTCTCTATTATATTATGACAGACCAGCTAGATCTACTGTCTCTATTATATTATGACAGACCAGCTAGATCTACTGTCTCTATTATATTATGACAGACCAGCTAGATCTACTGTCTCTATTATATTATGACAGACCAGCTAGATGTACTGTCTCTATTATATTATGACAGACCAGCTAGATCTACTGTCTCTATTATATTATGACAGACCAGTATGATCTACTGTCTCTATTATATTATGACAGATCGGCTAGATCTAATGTCTCTATTATATTATGACAGACCAGCTAGATCTACTGTCTCTTTTAAATTATGACAGACCAGCTAGATCTACTGTCTCTATTGTATTATGACAGACCAGCTAGATCTACTGTCTCTATTGTATTATGACATACCAGCTAGATATACTGTCTCTATTATATTATGACAGACCAGCTAGATCTACTGTCTCTATTATATTATGACAGACCAGCTAGATCTACTGTCTCTATTATATTATGACAGACCAGCTAGATCTACTGTCTCTATTATATTATGACAGATCGGCTAGATCTAATGTCTCTATTATATTATGACAGACCAGCTAGATCTACTGTTTCTATTATATTATGACAGACCAGCTAGATCTACTGTCTCTATTATATTATGACAGACCAGCTAGATCTAATGTCTCTATTATATTATGACAGACCAGCTAGATGTACTGTCTCTATTATATTATGACAGACCAGCTAGATCTACTGTCTCTATTATATTATGACAGACCAGCTATGATCTACTGTCTCTATTATATTATGACAGACCAGCTAGATCTACTGTCTCTATTATATTATGACAGATCGGCTAGATCTAATGTCTCTATTATATTATGACAGACCAGCTAGATCTACTGTCTCTATTATATTATGACAGACCAGCTAGATCTACTGTCTCTATTATATTATGACAGACCAGCTAGATCTACTGTCTCTATTATATTATGACAGACCAGCTAGATATAATGTCTCTATTATATTATGACAGACCAGCTAGATCTACTGTCTCTATTATATTATGACAGACCAGCTAGGTCTACTGTCTCTATTATATTATGACAGACCAGCTAGATATACTGTCTCTATTATATTATGACAGACCAGCTAGATCTACTGTCTCTATTATATTATGACAGACCAGCTAGATATACTGTCTCTATTATATTATGACAGACCAGCTAGATATACTGTCTCTATTATATTATGACAGACCAGCTAGATCTACTGTCTCTATTATATTATGACAGACCAGCTAGATCTACTGTCTCTTTTATATTATGACAGACCAGCTGGATCTACTGTCTCTATTATATTATTCCAGACCAGACCAGCTAGATTATGACATACTGTCTCTATTATATTATGACAGACCAGCTAGATCTACTGTCTCTATTATATTATGACAGACCAGCTAGATCGCTGTCTCTATTAAATTTATGACAGACCAGCTAGATCTACTGTTTCTATTATATTATGACAGACCAGCTAGATCTACTGTCTCTATTGTATTATTACAGACCAGCTAGATCTACTGTCTCTATATTATATCTAGATCTAATGTCTCTATTGTATTATGACAGACCAGCTAGATCTACTGTCTCTATTATATTATGACAGACCAGCAGATCTACTGTCTCTATTATATTAAGACAGACCAGCTAGATATACTGTCTCTATTTCTTCAATAATATAATGACAGACCAGCTAGATATACTGTCTCTATTATACATGACAGACCAGCTAGATATACTGTCTCTATTATATTATGACAGACCAGCTAGATCTACTGTCTCTATTATATTATGACAGATCGGATAGATCTAATGCCTCTATTATATTATGACAGACCAGCTAGATATACTGTCTCTATTATATACTGACTCTATTATATTATGACAGACCAGCTAGATCTACTGTCTCTATTATTATGACAGATCGGCTAGATCTAATGCCTGTTATATTTTTATGACAGACCAGCTAGATCTACTGTTTCTATTATATTATGACAGACCAGCTAGATCTACTGTCTCTTTATATTGGTGACAGACCAGCTAGATCTACTGTCTCTATTGTATTATGACATACCAGCCAGATCTACTCGCTCTATTATATTATTACAGACCAGCTAGATCTACTGCCTCTGTTATATTACACACAGACCAGCTAGATCTAATGTCTCTATTATATTGGCGACAGACCAGCTAGAACTACTGTCTCTTTTAAATTATGACAGACCAGCTAGATCTACTGTCTCTATTGTATTATGACAGACCAGCTAGATATACTGTCTCTATTGTATTGCGACAGACCAGCTAGATATACTGTCTCTATTGTATTATGACAGACCAGCTAGATATACTTCGTCTCTATTATATTATGACAGACCAGCTAGATATACTGTCTCTATTATATTATGACAGACCAGCTAGATATACTGTCTCTATTATATTATGACAGACCAGCTAGATCTACTGCCTCTATTATATTATGACAGACCAGCTAGATATACTGTCTTATTATATTATGACAGACCAGCTAGATCTACTGTCTCTTTTATATTATGACAGATCGGCTAGATCTAATGTCTCTATTATATTAAGGACAGACCAACTAGATCTACTGTTTCTATTATATTATGACAGACCAGCTAGATCTACCGTCTCTTTTATATTATGACAGACCAGCTAGATCTACTTTGTCTCTATTATATTACATAGACATACCAACAGACCAGCTAGATCTACTGTCTCATTGGGATATTATTACAGACCAGCTAGATCTAATGTCTCTATTATATTATTACAGACCAGCTAGATCACTGTCTCTATTATATTATGACAGACCAGCTAGATATAATGTCTCTATTATATTATTACAGACCAGCTAGATCTACTCTATTATATTATGACAGATCGGGCTAGATCTAATGTCTCTATTATATTATGACAGACCAGCTAGATCTACTGTCTCTATTATATTATGACAGACCAGCTGGATCTGCTGTCTCTATTATATTATGCCAGACCAGCTAGAACTACTATTTCTATTGTATTATGACATACCAAATCGATCTACTGTCTCTATTATATTATGACAGACCAGCTAGATCTACTGTCTCTATTATATTATCACAGACCAGCTAGATCTACTGTTTCTATTATATTATGACAGACCAGCTAGATCTACTATTTCTATAATATAATGACAGACCAGCTAGATCTACTGTCTCTATTATAATATGACAGACCAGCTAGATCTACTGTCTCTATTGTATTATGACAGACCAGCTAGATCTACTGTCTCTATTGTATTATGACATACCAGCTAGTTATACTGTCTCTATTATAGTATGACAGACCAGCTAGATCTACTGTCTCTATTATATTATGACAGATCGGCTAGATCTAATGTCTCTATTATATTATGACAGACCAGCTAGATCTACTATTTCAATAATATAATGACAGACCAGCTTGATCTACTGTCTCTATTATATTATGACAGATCGGCTAGATATAATGTCTCTATTATATTATGACAGACCAGCTAGATCTACTGTCTCTTTTATATTATGACAGACCAGCTAGATCTACTGTCTCTATTATATTATGACAGACCAGCTAGATATACTGTCTCTATTATATTATGACAGACCAGCTAGATATACTGTCTCTATTATATTATGACAGACCAGCTAGATCTACTGCCTCTATTATATTATGACAGACCAGCTAGATCTACTGTCTCTATTATATTATGACAGATCGGCTAGATCTAATGTCTCTATTATATTATGACAGACCAGCTAGATATACTGTCTCTTTTATATTATGACAGACCAGCTGGATCTACTGTCTCTATTGTATTATGCCAGACCAGCTAGAACTACACTCTCTATTGTATTATGACATACCAAATCGATCTACTGTCTCTATTATATTATGACAGACCAGCTAGATCTACTGTCTCTATTATATTATCACAGACCAGCTAGATCTACTGTTTCTATTATATTATGACAGACCAGCTAGATCTACTATTTCTATAATATAATGACAGACCAGCTAGATCTACTGTCTCTATTATAATATGACAGACCAGCTAGATCTACTGTCTCTATTGTATTATGACAGACCAGCTAGATCTACTGTCTCTATTGTATTATGACATACCAGCTAGTTATACTGTTCTATTATAGTATGACAGACCAGCTAGATCTACTGTCTCTATTATATTATGACAGATCGGCTAGATCTAATGTCTCTATTATATTATGACAGACCAGCTAGATCTACTATTTCAATAATATAATGACAGACCAGCTTGATCTACTGTCTCTATTATATTATGACAGATCGGCTAGATATAATGTCTCTATTATATTATGACAGACCAGCTAGATCTACTGTCTCTTTAAATTATGACAGACCAGCTAGATCTACTGTCTCTATTATATTATGACAGACCAGCTAGATCTACTGTCTCTATTATATTATGACAGACCAGCTAGATCTACTGTCTCTATTATATTATGACAGACCAGCTAGATCTACTGTCTCTTTTATATTATGACAGACCAGCTAGATCTACTGTCTCTATTATATTATGACAGATCAGCTAGATCTACTGTCTCTTTTATATTATGACAGACCAGCTAGATCTACTGTCTCTATTATATTATGACAGACCAACTAGATCTAATGTCTCTATTATATTATGACAGACCAGCTAGATCTACTGTCTCTATTATATTATGACAGACCAGCTAGATCTACTGTCTCTATTATATTATGACAGACCAGCTAGATATACTGTCTCTATTATATTATGACAGACCAGCTAGATATACTGTCTCTATTATATTATGACAGACCAGCTAGATATACTGTCTCTATTATATTATGACAGACCAGCTACTGATCTACTGTCTCTATTATATTATGACAGACCAGCTAGATCTACTGTCTCTATTATATTATGACAGACCAGCTAGATATACTGTCTCTATTATATTATGACAGACCAGCTAGATCTACTGTCTCTATTATATTATGACAGACCAGCTAGATCTACTGTCTCTATTATATTATGACAGACCAGCTAGATCTAATGCCTCTATTATATTATGACAGACCAGCTAGATCTACTGTTTCTATTATATTATGACAGACCAGCTAGATCTACTGTCTCTTTTATATTATGACAGACCAGCTAGATCTACTGTCTCTATTGTATTATGACATACCAACTAGATCTACTCGCTCTATTATATTATTACAGACCAGCTAGATCTACTGTCTCTATTATATTATGACAGATCAGCTAGATCTAATGTCTCTATTATATTATGACAGACCAGCTAGATCTACTGTCTCTTTTAAATTATGACAGACCAGCTAGATATACTGTCTCTATTATATTATGACAGACCAGCTAGATATACTGTCTCTATTATATTATGACAGACCAGCTAGATATACTGTCTCTATTATATTATGACAGACCAGCTAGATCTACTGTCTCTATTATATTATGACAGACCAGCTAGATCTAATGCCTCTATTATATTATGACAGACCAGCTAGATATACTGTCTCTATTATATTATGACAGACCAGCTAGATCTACTGTCTCTTTTATATTATGACAGACCAGCTAGATCTACTGTCTCTATTATATTATGACAGATCGGCTAGATCTAATGCCTCTATTATATTATGACAGACCAGCTAGATCTACTGTTTCTATTATATTATGACAGACCAGCTAGATCTACTGTCTCTTTTATATTATGACAGACCAGCTAGATCTACTGTCTCTATTGTATTATGACATACCAACTAGATCTACTCGCTCTATTATATTATTACAGACCAGCTAGATCTACTGTCTCTATAATATTATTACAGACCAGCTAGATCTACTGTCTCTATTATATTATGACAGACCAGCTAGATATAATGTCTCTATTATATTATTACAGACCAGCTAGATCTACTGTCTCTATTATATTATGACAGATCGGCTAGATCTAATGTCTCTATTATATTATGACAGACCAGCTAGATCTACTGTCTCTTTTATATTATGACAGACCAGCTAGATCTACTGTCTCTATTGTATTATGCCAGACCAGCTAGAACTACACTCTCTATTGTATTATGACATACCAAATCGATCTACTGTCTCTATTATATTATGACAGACCAGCTAGATCTACTGTCTCTATTATATTATCACAGACCAGCTAAATCTACTGTTTCTATTATATTATGACAGACCAGCTAGATCTACTATTTCTATAATATAATGACAGACCAGCTAGATCTACTGTCTCTATTATAATATGACAGACCAGCTAGATCTACTGTCTCTATTGTATTATGACAGACCAGCTAGATCTACTGTCTCTATTGTATTATGACATACCAGCTAGTTATACTGTCTCTATTATATTATGACAGACCAGCTAGATCTACTGTCTCTATTATATTATGACAGATCGGCTAGATCTAATGTCTCTATTATATTATGACAGACCAGCTAGATCTACTATTTCAATAATATAATGACAGACCAGCTTGATCTACTGTCTCTATTATATTATGACAGATCGGCTAGATATAATGTCTCTATTATATTATGACAGACCAGCTAGATCTACTGTCTCTATTATATTATGACAGACCAGCTAGATCTACTGTCTCTATTATATTATGACAGACCAGCTAGATATACTGTCTCTATTATATTATGACAGACCAGCTAGATATACTGTCTCTATTATATTATGACAGACCAGCTAGATATACTGTCTCTATTATATTATGACAGACCAGCTAGATCTACTGTCTCTATTATATTATGACAGATCGGCTAGATCTAATGCCTCTATTATATTATGACAGACCAGCTAGATCTACTGTCTCTATTATATTATGACAGACCAGCTAGATCTAATGTCTCTATTATATTATGACAGACCAGCTAGATCTACTGTCTCTATTATATTATGACAGACCAGCTAGATCTACTGTCTCTATTATATTATGACAGATCGGCTAGATCTACTGTCTCTATTATATTATGACAGACCAGCTAGATCTACTGTCTCTTTTATATTATGACAGACCAGCTAGATCTACTGTCTCTATTATATTATGACAGACCAGCTAGATCTACTGTCTCTATTATATTATGACAGACCAGCTAGATCTACTGTCTCTATTATATTATTACAGACCAGCTAGATCTACTATCTCTATTATATAATGACAGACCAGCTAGATCTACTGTCTCTATTATATTATGACAGACCAGCTAGATCTACTGTCTCTATTGTATTATGACAGACCAGCTAGATCTACTGTCTCTATTGTATTATGACATACCAGCTAGTTATATGTCTCTATTATATTATGACAGACCAGCTAGATCTACTGTCTCTATTATATTATGACAGATCGGCTAGATCTAATGTCTCTATTATATTATGACAGACCAGCTAGATCTACTATTTCTATAATATAATGACAGACCAGCTAGATCTACTGTCTCTATTATATTATCACAGACCGGCTAGATATAATGTCTCTATTATATTATGACAGACCAGCTAGATCTACTGTCTCTATTATATTATGACAGACCAGCTAGATCTACTGTCTCTATTATATTATGACAGACCAGCTAGATCTACTGTCTCTATTATATTATGACATACCAGCTAGATCTACTATTTCTATTATATTATGACAGACCAGCTAGATCTACTGTCTCTATTATATTATGACAGACCAGCTAGATCTACTGTCTCTATTATATTATGACAGACCAGCTAGATCTAATGTCTCTATTATATTATGACAGACCAGCTAGATCTACTGTCTCTATTATATTATGACAGACCAGCTAGATATACTGTCTCTATTATATTATGACAGACCAGCTAGATCTAATGTCTCTATTATATTATGACAGACCAGCTAGATCTACTGTCTCTATTATATTATGACAGACCAGTAGATCTACTGTCTCTTTATATTATGACAGACCAGCTAGATCTACTGTCTCTATTATATTATGACAGATCAGCTAGATCTAATGTCTCTATTGTATTATGACAGACCAGCTAGATCTACTGTCTCTATTATATTATGACAGACCAGCTAGATCTACTGTCTCTATTATATTATGACAGACCAGCTAGATATACTGTCTCTATTATATTATGACAGACCAGCTAGATCTACTGTCTCTATTATATTATGACAGACCAGCTAGATCTACTGTCTCTATTATATTATGACAGATCTGCTAGATCTAATGTCTCTATTATATTATGACAGACCAGCTAGATCTACTGTCTCTATTATATTATGACAGACCAGCTAGATCTACTGTCTCTTTTAAATTATGACAGACCAGCTAGATCTACTGTCTCTATTATATTATGACAGACCAGCTAGATATACTGTCTCTATTATATTATGACAGACCAGCTAGATCTACTGTCTCTATTATATTATGACAGATCGGCTAGATCTAATGCCTCTGTTATATTATGACAGACCAGCTAGATATACTGGCTCTATTATATTATGACAGACCAGCTAGATCTACTGTCTCTTTTATATTATGACAGACCAGCTAGATCTACTGTCTCTATTATATTATGACAGACCAGCTAGATCTACTGTCTCTATTATATTAGCTAGACACTGTCCTATTATATATGACTAGATCTACTGATCTACTATTATATTATGACAGACCAGCTAGATCTACTGTCTCTATTATATTATGACAGACCAGCTAGATCTACTGTCTCTATTATATTATGACAGACCAGCTAGATCTACTGTCTCTATTATATTATGACAGACCAGCTAGATCTACTGTCTCTATTATATTATGACAGACCAGCTAGATCTACTGTCTCTATTATATTATGACAGACCAGCTAGATCTACTGTCTCTATTATATTATGACAGACCAGCTAGATCTACTGTCTCTCTTATAATATGACAGACCAGCGAGATCTACTGTCTCCATTGTATTATGACAGACCAGCTAGATCTACTGTCTCTATTATATTATGACAGACCAGCTAGATCTACTGTCTCTATTATATTATGACAGACCAGCTAGATCTACTGTCTCTATTATATTATGACAGACCAGCTAGATCTACTGTCTCTATTATATTATGACAGACCAGCTAGTTATACTGTCTCTATTATATTATGACAGACCAGCTAGATCTACTGTCTCTATTATATTATGACAGATCAGGCTAGATCTAATGTCTCTATTATATTATGACAGACCAGCTAGATCTACTATTTCAATAATATAATGACAGACCAGCTAGATCTACTGTCTCTATTATATTATGACAGATCGGCTAGATATAATGTCTCTATTATATTATGACAGACCAGCTAGATCTACTGTCTCTATTATATTATGACAGACCAGCTAGATCTACTGTCTCTATTGTATTATGACAGACCAGCGAAATCTACTGTCTCTATTGTATTATGACAGACCAGCTAGATCTACTGTCTCTATTATATTATGACAGACCAGCTAGATCTACTGTCTCTATTATATTATGACAGACCAGCTAGATCTACTGTCTCTATTATATTATGACAGACCAGCTAGATCTAATGTCTCTATTATATTATGACAGACCAGCTAGATCTACTGTCTCTATTATATTATGACAGACCAGCTAGATCTACTGTCTCTATTATATTATGACAGACCAGCTAGATCTACTGTCTCTATTATATTATGACAGACCAGCTAGATCTACTGTCTCTATTATATTATGACAGACCAGCTAGATCTACTGTCTCTATTATATTATGACAGACCAGCTAGATCTACTGTCTCTATTATATTATGACAGACCAGCTAGATCTACTGTCTCTATTATATATGACAGACCAGCTAGATCTAGATTATATTATGACAGACCAGCTAGATCTACTGTCTCTATTATATTATGACAGACCAGCTAGATCTACTGTCTCTATTATATTATGACAGACCAGCTAGATCTACTGTCTCTATTATATTATGACAGACCAGCTAGATCTACTGTCTCTATTATATTATGACAGACCAGCTAGATCTACTGTCTCTATTATATTATGACAGACCAGCTAGATCTACTGTCTCTATTATATTATGACAGACCAGCTAGATCTACTGTCTCTATTATATTATGACAGACCAGCTAGATCTACTGTCTCTATTATATTATGACAGACCAGCTAGATATACTGTCTCTATTATATTATGATTGACCAGCTAGATCTACTGTCTCTATTATATTATGACAGACCAGTTAGTTCTAATGTCTCTATTATATTATGACAGACCAGCTAGATCTGCTGTCTCTATTATATTATGACAGACCAGCTAGATATGTCCTCTATTATATTATGACAGACCAGCTAGATCTACTGTCTCTATTATATTATGACAGACCAGCTAGATCTACTGTCTCTATTATATTATGACAGACCAGCTAGATCTACTGTCTCTATTATATTATGACAGACCAGCTAGATCTACTGTCTCTATTATATTATGACAGACCAGCTAGATCTACTGTCTCTATTATATTATGACAGACCAGCTAGATCTACTGTCTCTATTATATTATGTCTACTGTCTCTATTATATTATGACAGACCAGCTAGATCTACTGTCTCTATTATATTATGACAGACCAGCTAGATCTACTGTCTCTTTTATATTATGACAGACCAGCTAGATCTACTGTCTCTATTGTATTATGACAGACCAGCTAGATCTACTGTCTCTATTATATTATGACAGACCGGCTAGATCTACTGTCTCTATTATATTATGACAGACCAGCTAGATCTACTGTTTCTATTATATTATGACAGACCAGCTAGATCTACTATTTCTATTATATTATGACAGACCAGCTAGATCTACTGTCTCTATTATATTATGACAGACCAGCTAGATCTACTGTCTCTATTGTATTATGACAGACCAGCTAGATCTACTGTCTCTATTGTATTATGACATACCAGCTAGTTATACTGTCTCTATTATATTATGACAGACCAGCTAGATCTACTGTCTCTATTATATTATGACAGATCGGCTAGATCTAATGTCTCTATTATATTATGACAGACCAGCTAGATCTACTATTTCAATAATATAATGACAGACCAGCTTGATCTACTGTCTCTATTATATTATGACAGATCAGCTAGATATAATGTCTCTTTTATATTATGACAGACCAGCTAGATCTACTATCTCTATTATATTATGACAGATCGGCTAGATCTAATGTCTCTATTGTATTATGACAGACTAGCTAGATCTACTGTCTCTATTATATTATGACAGACCAGCTAGATCTACTGTCTCTATTATATTATGACAGACCAGCTAGATATACTGTCTCTATTATATTATGACAGACCAGCTAGATCTACTGTCTCTATTATATTATGACAGATCGGCTAGATCTAATGCCTCTATTATATTATGACAGACCAGCTAGATCTACTGTCTCTTTTATATTATGACAGACCAGCTAGATCTACTGACTCTATTATATTATGACATACCAGCTAGATCTACTGTCTCTATTATATTATGACAGACCAGCTAGATCTACTGTCTCTATTATATTATTACAGACCAGCTAGATCTACTGTCTCTATTATATTATGACAGATCGGCTCGATCTAATGTCTCTATTATATTATGACAGACCAGCTAGATCTACTTTCTCTTTTATATTATGACAGACCAGCTAGATCTACTGTCTCTATTGTATTATGCCAGACCAGCTAGAACTACACTCTCTATTGTATTATGACATACCAAATCGATCTACTGTCTCTATTATATTATGACAGACCAGCTAGATCTACTGTCTCTATTATATTATGACAGACCAGCTAGATCTACTGTTTCTATTATATTATGACAGACCAGCTAGATCTACTATTTCTATAATATAATGACAGACCAGCTAGATCTACTGTCTCTATTGTATTATGACATACCAGCTAGTTATACTGTCTCTATTATATTACGACAGACCAGCTAGATCTACTGTCTCTATTATATTATGACAGATCGGTTAGATCTAATGTCTCTATTATATTATGACAGACCAGCTAGATCTACTATTTCAATAATATAATGACAGACCAGCTTGATCTACTGTCTCTATTATATTATGACAGATCGGCTAGATATAATGTCTCTATTATATTATGACAGACCAGCTAGATCTACTGTCTCTTTTATATTATGACAGACCAGCTAGATCTACTGTCTCTATTGTATTATGACAGACCAGCTAGATATACTGTCTCTATTGTATTATGACAGACCAGCTAGAACTACTGTCTCTATTATATTATGACAGACCAGCTAGATATACTGTCTCTATTATATTATGACAGACCAGCTAGATCTACTGTCTCTATTATATTATGACAGATCGGCTAGATCTAATGTCTCTATTATATTATGACAGACCAGCTAGATCTACTGTCTCTATTATATTATGACAGATCTGTCTCTATTATATTATGACAGACCAGCTAGATCTACTGTCTCTATTATATTATGACAGATCAGCTAGATCTAATGTCTCTATTATATTATGACAGACCAGCTAGATCTACTGTCTCTATTATATTATGACAGACCAGCTAGATCTACTGTCTCTATTATATTATGACAGACCAGCTAGATCTACTGTCTCTATTATATTATGACAGACCAGCTAGATCTACTGTCTCTATTATATTATGACAGACCAGCTAGATATACTGTCTCTATTATATTATGACAGACCAGCTAGATCTACTGTCTCTATTATATTATGACAGATCAGCTAGATCTAATGTCTCTATTATATTATGACAGACCAGCTAGATATACTGTCTCTATTATATTATGACAGACCAGCTAGATCTACTGTCTATTATATTATGACAGACCAGCGAGATCTACTGTCTCTATTATATTATGACAGACCAGCTAGATCTACTGTCTCTATTATATTATGACAGACCAGCTAGATCTACTGTCTCTATGTTATTATGACAGACCAGCTTGATCTACTGTCTCTATTATATTATGACAGATCGGCTAGATCTAATGTCTCTATTATATTATGACAGACCAGCGAGATCTACTGTCTCTTTTATATTATGACAGACCAGCTAGATCTACTGTCTCTATTATATTATGACAGACCAGCTAGATCTACTGTCTCTATTATATTATGACAGACCAGCTAGATCTACTGTCTCTATTATATTATGACAGACCAGCTAGATCTACTGTCTCTATTATATTATGACAGACCAGCTAGATCTACTGTCTCTATTATATTATGACAGACCAGCTAGATCTACTGTCTCTATTATATTATGACAGACCAGCTAGATCTACTGTCTCTATTATATTATGACAGACCAGCTAGATCTACTGTCTCTATTATATTATGACAGACCAGCTAGATCTACTGTTTCTATTATATTATGACAGACCAGCTAGATCTACTGTCTCTATTATATTATGACAGACCAGCTAGATATACTGTCTCTATTATATTATGACAGACCAGCTAGATCTACTGTCTCTATTATATTATGACAGACCAGCTAGATCTACTGTCTCTATTATATTATGACAGACCAGCTAGATCTACTGTCTCTATTATATTATGACAGACCAGCTAGATCTACTGTCTCTATTATATTATGACAGACCAGCTAGATCTACTGTCTCTATTATATTATGACAGACCAGCTAGATATACTGTCTCTATTGTATTATGACAGACCAGCTAGATCTACTGTCTCTATTATATTATGACAGACCAGCTAGATCTACTGTCTCTATTATATTATGACAGACCAGCTAGATCTACTGTCTCTATTATATTATGACAGACCAGCTAGATCTACTGTCTCTATTGTATTATGACAGACCAGCTAGATCTACTGTCTCTATTATATTATGACAGACCAGCTAGATCTACTGTCTCTATTATATTATGACAGACCAGCTAGATCTACTGTCTTCTATATATTATGACAGACCAGCTAGATCTACTGTCTCTATTATATTATGACAGACCAGCTAGATCTACTGTCTCTATTATATTATGACAGACCAGCTAGATCTACTGTCTCTATTGTATTATGACAGACCAGCTAGATCTACTGTCTCTATTATATTATGACAGACCAGCTAGATCTACTGTCTCTATTATATTATGACAGACCAGCTAGATCTAATGTCTCTATTATATTATGACAGACCAGCTAGATCTACTGTCTATTAAATTATGACAGACCAGCTAGATCTACTGTCTCTATTATATTATGACAGACCAGCTAGATATACTGTCTCTATTGTATTATGACAGACCAGCTAGAACTACTGTCTCTATTATATTATGACAGACCAGCTAGAACTACTGTCTCTATTGTATTATGACAGACCAGCTAGATCTACTGTCTCTATTGTATTATGACAGACCAGCTAGAACGACTCTCTCTATTATATTATGACAGACCAGCTAGATATACTGTCTCTATTGTATTATGACAGACCAGCTAGATCTACTGTCTCTATTATAATATGACAGACCAGCTAGATCTACTGTCTCTATTATATTATGACAGACCAGCTAGATCTACTGTCTCTATTATATTATGACAGACCAGCTAGATCTAATGTCTCTATTGTATTATGACAGACCAGCTAGATCTACTGTCTCTATTATATTATGACAGATCTGCTAGATCTAATGTCTCTATTGTATTATGACAGACCAGCTAGATCTACTGTCTCTATTATATTATGACAGACCAGCTAGATCTACTGTCTCTATTATATTATGACAGACCAGCTAGATATACTGTCTCTATTATATTATGACAGACCAGCTAGATATACTGTCTCTATTATATTATGACAGACCAGCTAGATATACTGTCTCTATTATATTATGACAGACCAGCTAGATCTACTGTCTCTATTATATTATGACAGACCAGCTAGATATACTGTCTCTATTATATTATGACAGACCAGCTAGATATACTGTCTCTATTATATTATGACAGACCAGCTAGATATACTGTCTCTATTATATTATGACAGACCAGCTAGATCTACTGTCTCTATTATATTATGACAGATCGGCTAGATCTAATGCCTCTATTATATTATGACAGACCAGCTAGATATACTGTCTCTATTATATTATGACAGACCAGCTAGATCTACTGTCTCTTTTATATTATGACAGACCAGCTAGATCTACTGTCTCTATTATATTATGACAGATCGGCTAGATCTAATGCCTCTATTATATTATGACATACCAACTAGATCTACTGTCTCTATTATATTATTACAGACCAGCTAGATCTACTGTCTCTATTATATTATGACAGACCAGCTAGATCTAATGTCTCTATTATATTATGACAGACCAGCTAGATCTACTGTCTCTTTTAAATTATGACAGACCAGCTAGATCTACTGTCTCTATTGTATTATGACAGACCAGCTAGATATACTGTCTCTATTGTATTATGACAGACCAGCTAGAACTACTGTCTCTATTGTATTATGACATACCAGCTAGATATACTGTCTCTATTATATTATGACAGACCAGCTAGATCTACTGTCTCTATTATATTATGACAGACCAGCTAGATCTACTGTCTCTATTGTATTATGACAGACCAGCTAGATCTACTGTCTCTATTATATTATGACAGATCGGCTAGATCTAATGTCTCTATTATATTATGACAGACCAGCTAGATCTACTGTTTCTATTATATTATGACAGACCAGCTAGATCTAATGTCTCTATTATATTATGACAGACCAGCTAGAGCTAATGTCTCTATTATATTATGACAGACCAGCTAGATCTACTGTCTCTTTTATATTATGACAGACCAGCTAGATCTACTGTCTCTATTATATTATGACAGATCGGCTATATCTAATGCCTCTATTATATTATGACATACCAACTAGATCTACTGTCTCTATTATATTATTACAGACCAGCTAGATCTACTGTCTCTATTATATTATGACAGATCGGCTCGATCTAATGTCTCTATTATATTATGACAGACCAGCTAGATCTACTGTCTCTTTTAAATTATGACAGACCAGCTAGATCTACTGTCTCTATTGTATTATGACAGACCAGCTAGATATACTGTCTCTATTGTATTATGACAGACCAGCTAGAACTACTGTCTCTATTGTATTATGACATACCAGCTAGATATACTGTCTCTATTATATTATGACAGACCAGCTAGATCTACTGTCTCTTTATATTATGACAGACCAGCTAGATCTACTGTCTCTATTGTATTATGACAGACCAGCTAGATCTACTGTCTCTATTATATTATGACAGATCAGCTAGATCTAATGTCTCTATTATATTATGACAGACCAGCTAGATCTACTGTTTCTATTATATTATGACAGACCAGCTAGATCTAATGTCTCTATTATATTATGACAGACCAGCTAGAGCTAATGTCTCTATTATATTATGACAGACCAGCTAGATGTACTGTCTCTATTATATTATGACAGACCAGCTAGATCTACTGTCTCTATTATATTATGACAGACCAGTATGATCTACTGTCTCTTTTATATTATGACAGACCAGCTAGATCTACTGTCTCTATTATATTATGACAGATCGGCTAGATCTAATGTCTCTATTATATTATTACAGACCAGCTAGATCTACTGTCTCTATTATATTATTACAGACCAGCTAGATCTAATGTCGCTATTATATTATGACAGACCAGCTAGATCTACTGTCTCTATTATATTATGACAGACCAGCTAGATATAATGTCTCTATTATATTATGACAGACCAGCTAGATCTACTGTCTCTATTATATTATGACAGACCAGCTAGATCTACTGTCTCTATTATATTATGACAGACCAGCTAGATCTACTGTCTCTTTATATTATGACAGACCAGCTAGATCTACTGTCTCTATTGTATTATGACAGACCAGCTAGATCTACTGTCTCTATTATATTATGACAGACCAGCTAGATCTACTGTCTCTATTATATTATGACAGACCAGCTAGATCTACTGTTTCTATTATATTATGACAGACCAGCTAGATCTACTATTTCTATAATATAATGACAGACCAGCTAGATCTACTGTCTCTATTATAATATGACAGACCAGCTAGATCTACTGTCTCTATTGTATTATGACAGACCAGCTAGATCTACTGTCTGTATTGTATTATGACATACCAGCTAGTTATACTGTCTCTATTATATTATGACAGACCAGCTAGATATACTGTCTCTATTATATTATGACAGACCAGCTAGATATACCGTCTCTATTATATTATGACAGACCAGCTAGATCTACTGTCTCTATTATATTATGACAGATCGGCTAGATCTAATGCCTCTATTATATTATGACAGACCAGCTAGATATACTGTCTCTATTATATTATGACAGACCAGCTAGATCTACTGTCTCTTTTATATTATGACAGACCAGCTAGATCTACTGTCTCTATTATATTATGACAGATCAGCTAGATCTAATGCCTCTATTATATTATGACATACCAACTAGATCTACTGTCTCTATTATATTATTACAGACCAGCTAGATCTACTGTCTCTATTATATTATGACAGATCGGCTCGATCTAATGTCTCTATTATATTATGACAGACCAGCTAGATCTACTGTCTCTTTTAAATTATGACAGACCAGCTAGATCTACTGTCTGTATTGTATTATGACAGACCAGCTAGATATACTGTCTCTATTGTATTATGACAGACCAGCTAGAACTACTGTCTCTATTGTATTATGACATACCAGCTAGATATACTGTCTCTATTATATTATGACAGACCAGCTAGATCTACTGTCTCTTTTATATTATGACAGACCAGCTAGATCTACTGTCTCTATTGTATTATGACAGACCAGCTAGATCTACTGTCTCTATTATATTATGACAGATCAGCTAGATCTAATGTCTCTATTATATTATGACAGACCAGCTAGATCTACTGTTTCTATTATATTATGACAGACCAGCTAGATCTAATGTCTCTATTATATTATGACAGACCAGCTAGAGCTAATGTCTCTATTATATTATGACAGACCAGCTAGATGTACTGTCTCTATTATATTATGACAGACCAGCTAGATCTACTGTCTCTATTATATTATGACAGACCAGTATGATCTACTGTCTCTTTTATATTATGACAGACCAGCTAGATCTACTGTCTCTATTATATTATGACAGATCAGCTAGATCTAATGTCTCTATTATATTATTACAGACCAGCTAGATCTACTGTCTCTATTATATTATTACAGACCGGCTAGATCTAATGTCGCTATTATATTATGACAGACCAGCTAGATCTACTGTCTCTATTATATTATGACAGACCAGCTAGATATAATGTCTCTATTATATTATTACAGACCAGCTAGATCTACTGTCTCTATTATATTATGACAGATCGGCTAGATCTAATGTCTCTATTATATTATGACAGACCAGCTAGATCTACTGTCTCTTTTATATTATGACAGACCAGCTAGATCTACTGTTTCTATTGTATTATGACATACCAAATCGATCTACTGTCTCTATTATATTATGACAGACCAGCTAGATCTACTGTCTCTATTATATTATGACAGACCAGCTAGATCTACTGTTTCTATTATATTATGACAGACCAGCTAGATCTACTATTTCTATAATATAATGACAGACCAGCTAGATCTACTGTCTCTATTATAATATGACAGACCAGCTAGATCTACTGTCTCTATTGTATTATGACAGACCAGCTAGATCTACTGTCTGTATTGTATTATGACATACCAGCTAGTTATACTGTCTCTATTATATTATGACAGACCAGCTAGATCTACTGTCTCTATTATATTATGACAGATCGGCTAGATCTAATGTCTCTATTATATTATGACAGACCAGCTAGATCTACTATTTCAATAATATAATGACAGACCAGCTTGATCTACTGTCTCTATTATATTATGACAGATCGGCTAGATATAATGTCTCTATTATATTATGACAGACCAGCTAGATCTACTGTCTCTTTTAAATTATGACAGACCAGCTAGATCTACTGTCTCTATTGTATTATGACAGACCAGCTAGATCTACTGTCTGTATTGTATTATGACATACCAGCTAGTTATACTGTCTCTATTATATTATGACAGACCAGCTAGATCTACTGTCTCTATTATATTATGACAGACCGGCTAGATCTAATGTCTCTATTATATTATGACAGACCAGCTAGATCTACTATTTCAATAATATTATGACAGACCAGCTAGATCTACTGTCTCTATTATATTATGACAGATCGGCTAGATCTAATGTCTCTATTATATTATGACAGACCAGCTAGATCTACTGTCTCTTTTAAATTATGACAGACCAGCTAGATCTACTGTCTCTATTGTATTATGACAGACCAGCTAGATATACTGTCTCTATTGTATTATGACAGACCAGCTAGAACTACTGTCTCTATTGTATTATGACATACCAGCTAGATATACTGTCTCTATTATATTATGACAGACCAGCTAGATCTACTGTCTCTATTATATTATGACAGGTCTGCTAGATCTAATGTCTCTGTTATATTATGACAGACCAGCTAGATCTACTGTCTCTATTATATTATGACAGAACGGCTAGATCTAATGTCTCTATTGTATTATGACTGACCAGCTAGATCTACTGTCTCTATTATATTATGACAGATCTGCTAGATCTAATGGCTCTATTGTATTATGACAGACCAGCTAGATCTACTGTCTCTATTATATTATGACAGACCAGCTAGATCTACTGTCTCTATTATATTATGACAGACCAGCTAGATATACTGTCTCTATTATATTATGACAGACCAGCTAGATATACTGTCTCTATTATATTATGACAGACCAGCTAGATATACTGTCTCTATTATATTATGACAGACCAGCTAGATCTACTGTCTCTATTATATTATGACAGATCGGCTAGATCTAATGCCTCTATTATATTATGACAGACCAGCTAGATATACTGTCTCTATTATATTATGACAGACCAGCTAGATCTACTGTCTCTTTTATATTATGACAGACCAGCTAGATCTACTGTCTCTATTATATTATGACAGATCGGCTAGATCTAATGCCTCTATTATATTATGACATACCAACTAGATCTACTGTCTCTATTATATTATTACAGACCAGCTAGATCTACTGTCTCTATTATATTATGACAGATCGGCTCGATCTAATGTCTCTATTATATTATGACAGACCAGCTAGATCTACTGTCTCTTTTAAATTATGACAGACCAGCTAGATCTACTGTCTGTATTGTATTATGACAGACCAGCTAGATATACTGTCTCTATTGTATTATGACAGACCAGCTAGAACTACTGTCTCTATTGTATTATGACATACCAGCTAGATATACTGTCTCTATTATATTATGACAGACCAGCTAGATCTACTGTCTCTTTTATATTATGACAGACCAGCTAGATCTACTGTCTCTATTGTATTATGACAGACCAGCTAGATCTACTGTCTCTATTATATTATGACAGATCGGCTAGATCTAATGTCTCTATTATATTATGACAGACCAGCTAGATCTACTGTTTCTATTATATTATGACAGACCAGCTAGATCTAATGTCTCTATTATATTATGACAGACCAGCTAGAGCTAATGTCTCTATTATATTATGACAGACCAGCTAGATGTACTGTCTCTATTATATTATGACAGACCAGCTAGATCTACTGTCTCTATTATATTATGACAGACCAGCTAGATATAATGTCTCTATTATATTATGACAGACCAGCTAGATCTACTGTTTCTATTATATTATGACAGACCAGCTAGATCTAATGTCTCTATTATATTATGACAGACCAGCTAGAGCTAATGTCTCTATTATATTATGACAGACCAGCTAGATGTACTGTCTCTATTATATTATGACAGACCAGCTAGATATACTGTCTCTATTATATTAAGACATACCAGCTAGATCTACTGTCTCTATTATATTATGACAGACCAGCTAGATCTACTGTCTCTATTGTATTATGACAGACCAGCTGGATCTAATGTCTCTATTATATTATGACAGACCAGCTAGATCTACTGTCTCTATTATATTATGACAGACCAGCTAGATCTAATGTCTCTATTATATTATGACAGACCAGCTAGATCTACTGTCTCTATTATATTATGACAGACCAGCTAGATATAATGTCTCTATTATATTATGACAGACCAGCTAGATCTACTGTCTCTATTATATTATGACAGACCAGCTAGATCTACTGTCTCTATTATATTATGACAGACCAGCTAGATCTACTGTCTCTTTATATTATGACAGACCAGCTAGATCTACTGTTTCTATTGTATTATGACATACCAAATCGATCTACTGTCTCTATTATATTATGACAGACCAGCTAGTTATACTGTCTCTATTATATTATGACAGACCAGCTAGATCTACTGTCTCTATTATATTATGACAGATCGGCTAGATCTAATGTCTCTATTATATTATGACAGACCAGCTAGATCTACTATTTCAATAATATAATGACAGACCAGCTTGATCTACTGTCTCTATTATATTATGACAGATCGGCTAGATATAATGTCTCTATTATATTATGACAGACCAGCTAGATCTACTGTCTCTTTTAAATTATGACAGACCAGCTAGATCTACTGTCTCTATTGTATTATGACAGACCAGCTAGATATACTGTCTCTATTGTATTATGACAGACCAGCTAGAACTACTGTCTCTATTGTATTATGACATACCAGCTAGATATACTGTCTCTATTATATTATGACAGACCAGCTAGATCTACTGTCTCTATTATATTATGACAGATCGGCTAGATCTAATGCCTCTATTATATTATGACAGACCAGCTAGATCTACTGTTTCTATTATATTATGACATACCAGCTAGTTATACTGTCTCTATTATATTATGACAGACCAGCTAGATCTACTGTCTCTATTATATTATGACAGATCGGCTAGATCTAATGTCTCTATTATATTATGACAGACCAGCTAGATCTACTATTTCAATAATATAATGACAGACCAGCTTGATCTACTGTCTCTATTATATTATGACAGATCGGCTAGATATAATGTCTCTATTATATTATGACAGACCAGCTAGATCTACTGTCTCTTTTAAATTATGACAGACCAGCTAGATCTACTGTCTCTATTGTATTATGACAGACCAGCTAGATATACTGTCTCTATTGTATTATGACAGACCAGCTAGAACTACTGTCTCTATTGTATTATGACATACCAGCTAGATATACTGTCTCTATTATATTATGACAGACCAGCTAGATCTACTGTCTCTATTATATTATGACAGATCGGCTAGATCTAATGCCTCTATTATATTATGACAGACCAGCTAGATCTACTGTTTCTATTATATTATGACAGACCAGCTAGATCTACTGTCTCTTTTATATTATGACAGACCAGCTAGATCTACTGTCTCTATTGTATTATGACATACCAGCTAGATCTACTGTCTCTATTATATTATGACAGACCAGCTAGATCTACTGTCTCTATTATATTATGACAGACCAGCTAGATCTACTGTCTCTATTATATTATGACAGACCAGCTAGATCTAATGTGTCTATTATATTATGACAGACCAGCTAGATCTACTGTCTCTATTATATTATGACAGACCAGCTAGATCTACTGTCTCTATTATATTATGACAGACCAGCTAGATCTACTGTCTCTATTATATTATGACAGACCAGCTAGATCTACTATTTCTATAATATAATGACAGACCAGCTAGATCTACTGTCTCTATTATATTATGACAGACCAGCTAGATCTAATGTCTCTATTATAATATGACAGACCAGCTAGATCTACTGTCTCTATTGTATTATGACAGACCAGCTAGATCTACTGTCTGTATTGTATTATGACATACCAGCTAGTTATACTGTCTCTATTATATTATGACAGACCAGCTAGATCTACTGTCTCTATTATATTATGACAGATCGGCTAGATCTAATGTCTCTATTATATTATGACAGACCAGCTAGATCTACTATTTCAATAATATAATGACAGACCAGCTAGATCTACTGTCTCTATTATATTATGACAGATCAGCTAGATATAATGTCTCTATTATATTATGACAGACCAGCTAGATCTACTGTCTCTTTTAAATTATGACCGACCAGCTAGAACTACTGTCTCTATTGTATTATGACAGACCAGCTAGATATACTGTCTCTATTGTATTATGACAGACCAGCTAGAACTACTGTCTCTATTATATTATGACATACCAGCTAGATATACTGTCTCTATTATATTATGACAGACCAGCTAGATCTACTGTCTCTATTATATTATGACAGATCGGCTAGATCTAATGTCTCTATTATATTATGACAGACCAGCTAGATCTACTGTTTCTATTATATTATGACATACCAGCTAGTTATACTGTTTCTATTATATTATGACAGACCAGCTAGATCTACTGTCTCTATTATATTATGACAGATCGGCTAGATCTAATGTCTCTATTATATTATGACAGACCAGCTAGATCTACTATTTCAATAATATAATGACAGACCAGCTTGATCTACTGTCTCTATTATATTATGACAGATCGGCTAGATATAATGTCTCTATTATACTATGACAGACCAGCTAGATCTACTGTCTCTTTTAAATTATGACAGACCAGCTAGATCTACTGTCTCTATTGTATTATGACAGACCAGCTAGATATACTGTCTCTATTGTATTATGACAGACCAGCTAGAACTACTGTCTCTATTGTATTATGACATACCAGCTAGATATACTGTCTCTATTATATTATGACAGACCAGCTAGATCTACTGTCTCTATTATATTATGACAGATCGGCTAGATCTAATGCCTCTATTATATTATGACAGACCAGCTAGATCTACTGTTTCTATTATATTATGACAGACCAGCTAGATCTACTGTCTCTTTTATATTATGACAGACCAGCTAGATCTACTGTCTCTATTATATTATGACATACCAGCTAGATCTACTGTCTCTATTATATTATGACAGACCAGCTAAATCTACTTTCTCTTTATATTATGACAGACCAGCTAGATCTACTGTCTCTATTATATTATGACAGACCAGCTAGATCTATTGTCTCTATTATATTATGACAGACCAGCTAGATCTACTGTCTCTATTATATTATGACAGACCAGCTAGATCTACTGTCTCTATTATATTATGACAGACCAGCTAGATCTACTGTCTCTATTATATTATGACAGACCAGCTAGATCTACTATTTCTATAATATAATGACAGACCAGCTAGATCTACTGTCTCTATTATATTATGACAGACCAGCTAGATCTAATGTCTCTATTATAATATGACAGACCAGCTAGATATACTGTCTCTATTGTATTATGACAGACCAGCTAGATCTACTGTCTCTATTATATTATGACAGATCGGCTAGATCTAATGTCTCTATTATATAATGACAGACCAGCTAGATCTACTGTCTCTTTTAAATTATGACAGACCAGCTACATCTACTGTCTCTATTATATTATGACAGACCAGCTAGATCTACTGTCTCTATTATATTATGACAGATCGGCTAGATCTAATGCCTCTATTATATTATGACAGACCAGCTAGATCTACTGTTTCTATTATATTATGACATACCAGCTAGTTATACTGTCTCTATTATATTATGACAGACCAGCTAGATCTACTGTCTCTATTATATTATGACAGATCGGCTAGATCTAATGTCTCTATTATATTATGACAGACCAGCTAGATCTACTATTTCAATAATATAATGACAGACCAGCTTGATCTACTGTCTCTATTATATTATGACAGATCGGCTAGATATAATGTCTCTATTATACTATGACAGACCAGCTAGATCTACTGTCTCTTTTAAATTATGACAGACCAGCTAGATCTACTGTCTCTATTGTATTATGACAGACCAGCTAGATATACTGTCTCTATTGTATTATGACAGACCAGCTAGAACTACTGTCTCTATTGTATTATGACATACCAGCTAGATATACTGTCTCTATTATATTATGACAGACCAGCTAGATCTACTGTCTCTATTATATTATGACAGATCGGCTAGATCTAATGCCTCTATTATATTATGACAGACCAGCTAGATCTACTGTTTCTATTATATTATGACAGACCAGCTAGATCTACTGTCTCTTTATATTATGACAGACCAGCTAGATCTACTGTCTCTATTGTATTATGACATACCAGCTAGATCTACTGTCTCTATTATATTATGACAGACCAGCTAAATCTACTTTCTCTTTTATATTATGACAGACCAGCTAGATCTACTGTCTCTATTATATTATGACAGACCAGCTAGATCTAATGTCTCTATTATAATATGACAGACCAGCTAGATCTACTGTCTCTATTATATTATGACAGACCAGCTAGATCTACTGTCTCTATTATATTATGACAGACCAGCTAGATCTACTGTTTCTATTATATTATGACAGACCAGCTAGATCTACTATTTCTATAATATAATGACAGACCAGCTAGATCTACTGTCTCTATTATATTATGACAGACCAGCTAGATCTAATGTCTCTATTATAATATGACAGACCAGCTAGATCTACTGTCTCTATTGTATTATGACAGACCAGCTAGATCTACTGTCTGTATTGTATTATGACATACCAGCTAGTTATACTGTCTCTATTATATTATGACAGACCAGCTAGATCTACTGTCTCTATTATATTATGACAGATCGGCTAGATCTAATGTCTCTATTATATTATGACAGACCAGCTAGATCTACTATTTCAATAATATAATGACAGACCAGCTTGATCTACTGTCTCTATTATATTATGACAGATCGGCTAGATATAATGTCTCTATTATATTATGACAGACCAGCTAGATCTACTGTCTCTTTTAAATTATGACAGACCAGCTAGATCTACTGTCTCTATTGTATTATGACAGACCAGCTAGATATACTGTCTCTATTGTATTATGACAGACCAGCTAGAACTACTGTCTCTATTGTATTATGACATACCAGCTAGATATACTGTCTCTATTATATTATGACAGACCAGCTAGATCTACTGTCTCTATTATATTATGACAGATCGGCTAGATCTAATGCCTCTATTATATTATGACAGACCAGCTAGATCTACTGTTTCTATTATATTATGACATACCAGCTAGTTATACTGTTTCTATTATATTATGACAGACCAGCTAGATCTACTGTCTCTATTATATTATGACAGATCGGCTAGATCTAATGTCTCTATTATATTATGACAGACCAGCTAGATCTACTATTTCAATAATATAATGACAGACCAGCTTGATCTACTGTCTCTATTATATTATGACAGATCGGCTAGATATAATGTCTCTATTATACTATGACAGACCAGCTAGATCTACTGTCTCTTTTAAATTATGACAGACCAGCTAGATCTACTGTCTCTATTGTATTATGACAGACCAGCTAGATATACTGTCTCTATTGTATTATGACAGACCAGCTAGAACTACTGTCTCTATTGTATTATGACATACCAGCTAGATATACTGTCTCTATTATATTATGACAGACCAGCTAGATCTACTGTCTCTATTATATTATGACAGATCGGCTAGATCTAATGCCTCTATTATATTATGACAGACCAGCTAGATCTACTGTTTCTATTATATTATGACAGACCAGCTAGATCTACTGTCTCTTTTATATTATGACAGACCAGCTAGATCTACTGTCTCTATTGTATTATGACATACCAGCTAGATCTACTGTCTCTATTATATTATGACAGACCAGCTAAATCTACTTTCTCTTTTATATTATGACAGACCAGCTAGATCTACTGTCTCTATTATATTATGACAGACCAGCTAGATCTAATGTGTCTATTATAATATGACAGACCAGCTCGATCTACTGTCTCTATTATATTATGACAGACCAGCTAGATCTACTGTCTCTATTATATTATGACAGACCAGCTAGATCTACTGTTTCTATTATATTATGACAGACCAGCTAGATCTACTATTTCTATAATATAATGACAGACCAGCTAGATCTACTGTCTCTATTATATTATGACAGACCAGCTAGATCTAATGTCTCTATTATAATATGACAGACCAGCTAGATATACTGTCTCTATTGTATTATGACAGACCAGCTAGATCTACTGTCTCTATTATATTATGACAGATCGGCTAGATCTAATGTCTCTATTGTATAATGACAGACCAGCTAGATCTACTGTCTCTTTTAAATTATGACAGACCAGCTAGATCTACTGTCTCTATTATATTATGACAGACCAGCTAGATCTACTGTCTCTATTATATTATGACAGATCGGCTAGATCTAATGCCTCTATTATATTATGACAGACCAGCTAGATCTACTGTTTCTATTATATTATGACATACCAGCTAGTTATACTGTCTCTATTATATTATGACAGACCAGCTAGATCTACTGTCTCTATTATATTATGACAGATCGGCTAGATCTAATGTCTCTATTATATTATGACAGACCAGCTAGATCTACTATTTCAATAATATAATGACAGACCAGCTTGATCTACTGTCTCTATTATATTATGACAGATCGGCTAGATATAATGTCTCTATTATACTATGACAGACCAGCTAGATCTACTGTCTCTTTTAAATTATGACAGACCAGCTAGATCTACTGTCTCTATTGTATTATGACAGACCAGCTAGATATACTGTCTCTATTGTATTATGACAGACCAGCTAGAACTACTGTCTCTATTGTATTATGACATACCAGCTAGATATACTGTCTCTATTATATTATGACAGACCAGCTAGATCTACTGTCTCTATTATATTATGACAGATCGGCTAGATCTAATGCCTCTATTATATTATGACAGACCAGCTAGATCTACTGTTTCTATTATATTATGACAGACCAGCTAGATCTACTGTCTCTTTTATATTATGACAGACCAGCTAGATCTACTGTCTCTATTGTATTATGACATACCAGCTAGAGCTACTGTCTCTATTATATTATGACAGACCAGCTAAATCTACTTTCTCTTTTATATTATGACAGACCAGCTAGATCTACTGTCTCTATTATATTATGACAGACCAGCTAGATCTAATGTGTCTATTATAATATGACAGACCAGCTAGATCTACTGTCTCTATTATATTATGACAGACCAGCTAGATCTACTGTCTCTATTATATTATGACAGACCAGCTAGATCTACTGTTTCTATTATATTATGACAGACCAGCTAGATCTACTATTTCTATAATATAATGACAGACCAGCTAGATCTACTGTCTCTATTATATTATGACAGACCAGCTAGATCTAATGTCTCTATTATAATATGACAGACCAGCTAGATATACTGTCTCTATTGTATTATGACAGACCAGCTAGATCTACTGTCTCTATTATATTATGACAGATCGGCTAGATCTAATGTCTCTATTGTATAATGACAGACCAGCTAGATCTACTGTCTCTTTTAAATTATGACAGACCAGCTAGATCTACTGTCTCTATTGTATTATGACAGACCAGCTAGATATACTGTCTCCATTGTATTATGACAGACCAGCTAGAACTACTGTCTCTATTGTATTATGACATACCAGCTAGATATACTGTCTCTATTATATTATGACAGACCAGCTAGATCTACTGTCTCTATTATATTATGACAGATCGGCTAGATCTAATGCCTCTATTATATTATGACAGACCAGCTAGATCTACTGTCTCTATTATATTATGACAGACCAGCTAGATCTACTGTCTCTTTTATATTATGACAGACCAGCTAGATCTACTGTCTCTATTGTATTATGACATACCAGCTAGATCTACTGTCTCTATTATATTATTACAGACCAGCTAGATCTACTGTCTCTATTATATTATGACAGATCAGCTAGATCTAATGTCTCTATTATATTATGACAGACCAGCTAGATCTACTTCTCTTTATATTATGACAGACCAGCTAGATCTACTGTCTCTATTATATTATGACAGACCAGCTAGATCTACTGTGTCTATTATAATATGACAGACCAGCTAGATCTACTGTCTCTATTATATTATGACAGACCAGCTAGATCTACTGTCTCTATTATATTATGACAGAGCAGCTAGATCTACTGTTTCTATTATATTATGACAGACCAGCTAGATCTACTATTTCTATAATATAATGACAGACCAGCTAGATCTACTGTCTCTATTATATTATGACAGACCAGCTAGATCTAATGTCTCTATTATAATATGACAGACCAGCTAGATATACTGTCTCTATTGTATTATGACAGACCAGCTAGATCTACTGTCTCTATTATATTATGACAGATCGGCTAGATCTAATGTCTCTATTATATTATTACAGACCAGTTAGATCTACTGTCTCTATTGTATTATGACATACCAAATCGATCTACTGTCTCTATTATATTATGACAGACCAGCTAGATCTACTGTCTCTATTATATTATGACAGACCAGCTAGATCTACTGTTTCTATTATATTATGACAGACCAGCTAGATCTACTATTTCTATAATATAATGACAGACCAGCTAGATCTACTGTCTCTATTGTATTATGACAGACCAGCTAGATCTACTGTCTCTATTGTATTATGACATACCAGCTAGTTATACTGTCTCTATTATATTATGACAGACCAGCTAGATCTACTGTCTCTATTATATTATGACAGATCGGCTAGATCTAATGTCTCTATTATATTATGACAGACCAGCTAGATCTACTATTTCAATAATATAATGACAGACCAGCTTGATCTACTGTCTCTATTATATTATGACAGATCGGCTAGATATAATGTCTCTATTATATTATGACAGACCAGCTAGATCTACTGTCTCTTTTAAATTATGACAGACCAGCTAGATCTACTGTCTCTATTGTATTATGACAGACCAGCTAGATATACTGTCTCTATTGTATTATGACAGACCAGCTAGAACTACTGTCTCTATTGTATTATGACATACCAGCTAGATATACTGTCTCTATTATATTATGACAGACCAGCTAGATCTACTGTCTCTATTATATTATGACAGATCGGCTAGATCTAATGCCTCTATTATATTATGACAGACCAGCTAGATCTACTGTTTCTATTATATTATGACAGACCAGCTAGATCTACTGTCTCTTTTATATTATGACAGACCAGCTAGATCTACTGTCTCTATTGTATTATGACATACCAGCTAGATCTACTGTCTCTATTATATTATGACAGACCAGCTAAATCTACTTTCTCTTTTATATTATGACAGACCAGCTAGATCTACTGTCTCTATTATATTATGACAGACCAGCTAGATCTACTGTGTCTATTATAATATGACAGACCAGCTCGATCTACTGTCTCTATTATATTATGACAGACCAGCTAGATCTACTGTCTCTATTATATTATGACAGACCAGCTAGATCTACTGTTTCTATTATATTATGACAGACCAGCTAGATCTACTGTTTCTATAATATAATGACAGACCAGCTAGATCTACTGTCTCTATTATATTATGACAGACCAGCTAGATCTAATGTCTCTATTATAATATGACAGACCAGCTAGATATACTGTCTCTATTGTATTATGACAGACCAGCTAGATCTACTGTCTCTATTATATTATGACAGATCGGCTAGATCTAATGTCTCTATTGTATAATGACAGACCAGCTAGATCTACTGTCTCTTTTAAATTATGACAGACCAGCTAGATCTACTGTCTCTATTGTATTATGACAGACCAGCTAGATATACTGTCTCCATTGTATTATGACAGACCAGCTAGAACTACTGTCTCTATTGTATTATGACATACCAGCTAGATATACTGTCTCTATTATATTATGACAGACCAGCTAGATCTACTGTCTCTATTATATTATGACAGATCGGCTAGATCTAATGCCTCTATTATATTATGACAGACCAGCTAGATCTACTGTATCTATTATATTATGACAGACCAGCTAGATCTACTGTCTCTTTTATATTATGACAGACCAGCTAGATCTACTGTCTCTATTGTATTATGACATACCAGCTAGATCTACTGTCTCTATTATATTATTACAGACCAGCTAGATCTACTGTCTCTATTATATCATGACAGATCGGCTCGATCTAATGTCTCTATTATATTATGACAGACCAGCTAGATCTACTTTCTCTTTTATATTATGACATACCAGCTAGATCTACTGTCTCTATTATATTATGACAGTCCAGCTAGATCTACTGTGTCTATTATAATATGACAGACCAGCTCGATCTACTGTCTCTATTATATTATGACAGACCAGCTAGATCTACTGTCTCTATTATATTATGACATACCAGCTAGATCTACTGTCTCTATTATATTATGACAGACCAGCTAAATCTACTTTCTCTTTTATATTATGACAGACCAGCTAGATCTACTGTCTCTATTATATTATGACAGACCAGCTAGATCTACTGTGTCTATTATAATATGACAGACCAGCTCGATCTACTGTCTCTATTATATTATGACAGACCAGCTAGATCTACTGTCTCTATTATATTATGACAGACCAGCTAGATCTACTGTTTCTATTATATTATGACAGACCAGCTAGATCTACTATTTCTATAATATAATGACAGACCAGCTAGATCTACTGTCTCTATTATATTATGACAGACCAGCTAGATCTAATGTCTCTATTATAATATGACAGACCAGCTAGATATACTGTCTCTATTGTATTATGACAGACCAGCTAGATCTACTGTCTCTATTATATTATGACAGATCGGCTAGATCTAATGTCTCTATTGTATAATGACAGACCAGCTAGATCTACTGTCTCTTTTAAATTATGACAGACCAGCTAGATCTACTGTCTCTATTGTATTATGACAGACCAGCTAGATATACTGTCTCCATTGTATTATGACAGACCAGCTAGAACTACTGTCTCTATTGTATTATGACATACCAGCTAGATATACTGTCTCTATTATATTATGACAGACCAGCTAGATCTACTGTCTCTATTATATTATGACAGATCGGCTAGATCTAATGCCTCTATTATATTATGACAGACCAGCTAGATCTACTGTATCTATTATATTATGACAGACCAGCTAGATCTACTGTCTCTTTTATATTATGACAGACCAGCTAGATCTACTGTCTCTATTGTATTATGACATACCAGCTAGATCTACTGTCTCTATTATATTATTACAGACCAGCTAGATCTACTGTCTCTATTATATTATGACAGATCGGCTCGATCTAATGTCTCTATTATATTATGACAGACCAGCTAGATCTACTCTTTTATATTATGACAGACCAGCTAGATCTACTGTCTCTATTATATTATGACAGACCAGCTAGATCTACTGTGTCTATTATAATATGACAGACCAGCTCGATCTACTGTCTCTATTATATTATGACAGACCAGCTAGATCTACTGTCTCTATTATATTATGACAGACCAGCTAGATCTACTGTTTCTATTATATTATGACAGACCAGCTAGATCTACTATTTCTATAATATAATGACAGACCAGCTAGATCTACTGTCTCTATTATATTATGACAGACCAGCTAGATCTAATGTCTCTATTATAATATGACAGACCAGCTAGATATACTGTCTCTATTGTATTATGACAGACCAGCTAGATCTACTGTCTCTATTATATTATGACAGATCGGCTAGATCTAATGTCTCTATTATATTATTACAGACCAGTTAGATCTACTGTCTCTATTGTATTATGACAGACCAGCTAGATCTACTGTCTCAATTATAACATGACAGACCAGCTCGATCTACTGTCTCTGTTATATTATGACAGACCAGCTAGATCTAATGTCTCTATTATATTATTACAGACCAGCTAGATATACTGTCTCTATTATATTATGACAGACAAGCTTGATCTAATGTCTCTATTATATTATGACAGACCATCTAGAGCTAATGTCTCTATTATATTATGACAGACCAGCTAGATCTACTGTCTCTATTGTATTATGACAGACCAGCTAGATCTACTGTCTCTATTATATTATGACAGATCGGCTAGATCTAATGTCTCTATTGTATAATGACAGACCAGCTAGATCTACTGTCTCTTTCAAATTATGACAGACCAGCTAGATCTACTGTCTCTATTGTATTATGACAGACCAGCTAGATATACTGTCTCCATGGTATTATGACAGACCAGCTAGAACTACTGTCTCTATTGTATTATGACATACCAGCTAGATATACTGTCTCTATTATATTATGACAGACCAGCTAGATCTACTGTCTCTATTATATTATGACAGATCGGCTAGATCTAATGCCTCTATTATATTATGACAGACCAGCTAGATCTACTGTATCTATTATATTATGACAGACCAGCTAGATCTACTGTCTCTTTTATATTATGACAGACCAGCTAGATCTACTGTCTCTATTGTATTATGACATACCAGCTAGATCTACTGTCTCTATTATATTATTACAGACCAGCTAGATCTACTGTCTCTATTATATTATGACAGATCGGCTCGATCTAATGTCTCTATTATATTATGACAGACCAGCTAGATCTACTTTCTCTTTATATTATGACAGACCAGCTAGATCTACTGTCTCTATTATATTATGACAGACCAGCTAGATCTACTGTGTCTATTATAATATGACAGACCAGCTCGATCTACTGTCTCTATTATATTATGACAGACCAGCTAGATCTACTGTCTCTATTATATTATGACAGACCAGCTAGATCTACTGTTTCTATTATATTATGACAGACCAGCTAGATCTACTATTTCTATAATATAATGACAGACCAGCTAGATCTACTGTCTCTATTATATTATGACAGACCAGCTAGATCTAATGTCTCTATTATAATATGACAGACCAGCTAGATATACTGTCTCTATTGTATTATGACAGACCAGCTAGATCTACTGTCTCTATTATATTATGACAGATCGGCTAGATCTAATGTCTCTATTATATTATTACAGACCAGTTAGATCTACTGTCTCTATTGTATTATGACAGACCAGCTAGATCTACTGTCTCAATTATAACATGACAGACCAGCTCGATCTACTGTCTCTGTTATATTATGACAGACCAGCTAGATCTAATGTCTCTATTATATTATTACAGACCAGCTAGATATACTGTCTCTATTATATTATGACAGACAAGCTTGATCTAATGTCTCTATTATATTATGACAGACCATCTAGAGCTAATGTCTCTATTATATTATGACAGACCAGCTAGATCTACTGTCTCTATTACATTATGACAGACCAGCTAGATATACTGTCTCTATTATATTATGACAGATCGGCTAGATCTAATGTCTCTATTATATTATTACAGACCAGCTGGATCTACTGTCTCTATTATATTATGACAGACCAGTATGATCTACTGTCTCTTTTATATTATGACAGACCAGCTAGATCTACTGTCTCTATTATATTATGACAGATCGGCTAGATCTAATGTCTCTATTGTATAATGACAGACCAGCTAGATCTACTGTCTCTATTATATTATGACAGACCAGCTAGATATACTGTCTATATTATATTATGACAGACCAGCTAGATATACTGTCTCTATTATATTATGACAGACCAGCTAGATATACTGTCTCTATTATATTATGACAGACCAGCTAGATATACTGTCTCTATTATATTATGACAGACCAGCTAGATCTACTGTCTCTTTTATATTATGACAGACCAGCTTGATCTACTGTCTCTATTATATTATGACATATCGGCTAGATCTAATGCCTCTATTATATTATGACAGACCAGCTAGATCTACTGTCTCTATTGTATTATGACAGACCAGCTAGATCTACTGTCTCTTTTATATTATGACAGACCAGCTAGATCTACTGTCTCTATTATATTATGACAGATCGGCTAGATCTAATGCCTCTATTATATTATGACAGACCAGCTAGATCTACTGTCTCTTTTATATTATGACAGACCAGCTAGATCTACTGTCTCTTTTATATTATGACAGACCAGCTAGATATACTGTCTCTATATTATGACAGACCAGCTAGATCTACTGTGTCTATTATAATATGACAGACCAGCTCGATCTACTGTCTCTATTATATTATGACAGACCAGCTAGATCTACTGTTTCTATTATATTATGACAGACCAGCTAGATCTACTATTTCTATAATATAATGACAGACCAGCTAGATCTACTGTCTCTATTATATTATGACAGACCAGCTAGATCTAATGTCTCTATTATGATATGACAGACCAGCTAGATATACTGTCTCTATTGTATTATGACAGACCAGCTAGATCTACTGTCTCTATTATATTATGACAGACCAGCTAGATCTACTGTCTCTATTATATTATGACAGATCGGCTAGATCTAATGTCTCTATTATATTATTACAGACCAGTTAGATCTACTGTCTCTATTGTATTATGACAGACCAGCTAGATCTACTGTCTCAATTATAACATGACAGACCAGCTCGATCTACTGTCTCTGTTGTATTATGACAGAACAGCTAGAACTACTGTCTCTATTGTATTATGACATACCAGCTAGATATACTGTCTCTATTATATTATGACAGACCAGCTAGATATACTGTCTCTATTATATTATGACAGACCAGCTAGATATACTGTCTCTATTATATTATGACAGACCATCTAGATATACTGTCTCTATTATATCATGACAGACCAGCTAGATCTACTGTCTCTATTATATTATGACAGACCAGCTAGATCTAATGTCTCTATTATAATATGACAGACCAGCTAGATATACTGTCTCTATTGTATTATGACAGACCAGCTAGATCTACTGTCTCTATTATATTATGACAGATCGGCTAGATCTAATGTCTCTATTGTATAATGACAGACCAGCTAGATCTACTGTCTCTTTTAAATTATGACAGACCAGCTAGATCTACTGTCTCTATTGTATTATGACAGACCAGCTAGATATACTGTCTCCATTGTATTATGACAGACCAGCTAGAACTACTGTCTCTATTGTATTATGACATACCAGCTAGATATACTGTCTCTATTATATTATGACAGACCAGCTAGATCTACTGTCTCTATTATATTATGACAGATCGGCTAGATCTAATGCCTCTATTATATTATGACAGACCAGCTAGATCTACTGTATCTATTATATTATGACAGACCAGCTAGATCTACTGTCTCTTTTATATTATGACAGACCAGCTAGATCTACTGTCTCTATTGTATTATGACATACCAGCTAGATCTACTGTCTCTATTATATTATTACAGACCAGCTAGATCTACTGTCTCTATTATATTATGACAGATCGGCTCGATCTAATGTCTCTATTATATTATGACAGACCAGCTAGATCTACTTTCTCTTTTATATTATGACAGACCAGCTAGATCTACTGTCTCTATTATATTATGACAGACCAGCTAGATCTACTGTCTCTGTTATATTATGACAGACCAGCTAGATCTACTGTCTCTATTATATTATGACAGACCAGCTAGATCTACTGTCTCTATTATATTATGACAGACCAGCTAGATCTACTGTTTCTATTATATTATGACAGACCAGCTAGATATACTATTTCTATAATATAATGACAGACCAGCTAGATCTACTGTCTCTATTATATTATGACAGACCAGCTAGATCTAATGTCTCTATTATAATATGACAGACCAGCTAGATATACTGTCTCTATTGTATTATGACAGACCAGCTAGATCTACTGTCTCTATTATATTATGACAGATCGGCTAGATCTAATGTCTCTATTATATTATTACAGACCAGTTAGATCTACTGTCTCTATTGTATTATGACAGACCAGCTAGATCTACTGTCTCAATTATAACATGACAGACCAGCTCGATCTACTGTCTCTGTTATATTATGACAGACCAGCTAGATCTAATGTCTCTATTATATTATTACAGACCAGCTTGATATACTGTCTCTATTATATTATGACAGACAAGCTTGATCTAATGTCTCTATTATATTATGACAGACCATCTAGAGCTAATGTCTCTATTATATTATGACAGACCAGCTAGATCTACTGTCTCTATTGTATTATGACAGACCAGCTAGATCTACTGTCTCTATTATATTATGACAGATCGGCTAGATCTAATGTCTCTATTGTATAATGACAGACCAGCTAGATCTACTGTCTCTTTCAAATTATGACAGACCAGCTAGATCTACTGTCTCTATTGTATTATGACAGACCAGCTAGATATACTGTCTCCATGGTATTATGACAGACCAGCTAGAACTACTGTCTCTATTGTATTATGACATACCAGCTAGATATACTGTCTCTATTATATTATGACAGACCAGCTAGATCTACTGTCTCTATTATATTATGACAGATCGGCTAGATCTAATGCCTCTATTATATTATGACAGACCAGCTAGATCTACTGTATCTATTATATTATGACAGACCAGCTAGATCTACTGTCTCTTTTATATTATGACAGACCAGCTAGATCTACTGTCTCAGCCTCCAGTATTTATGCTGCAGTAGTTTATGTGTCGGGGGGCTAGGGTCAGTTTGTTATATCTGGAGTACTTCTCCTGTCCTATTCGGTGTCCTGTGTGAATCTAAGTGTGCGTTCTCTAATTCTCTCCTTCTCTCTTTCTTTCTCTCTCTCGGAGGACCTGAGCCCTAGGACCATGTCCCAGGACTACCTGACATGAGGACTCCTTGCTGTCCCCAGTCCACCTGGCCATGCTCCTGCTCCAGTTTCAACTGACCTGAGCCCTAGGACCGTGCCCCAGGACTACCTGACATGAAGGCTCCTTGCTGTCCCCAGTCCACCTGACTGTGCTGCTGCTCCAGTTTCAACTGTTCTGCCTTATTATTATTCGACCATGCTGGTCATTTATGAACATTTGAACATCTTGGTCATGTTCTGTTATAATCTCTACCCGGCACAGCCAGAAGAGGACTGGCCACCCCACATAGCCCGGTTCCTCTCTAGGTTTCTTCCTAGGTTTTGGCCTTTCTAGGGAGTTTTTCCTAGCCACCGTGCTTTTACACCTGCATTGTTTGCTGTTTGGGGTTTTAGGCTGGGTTTCTGTACAGCACTTTGAGATATCAGCTGATGTACGAAGGGCTATATAAATAAATTTGATTTGATTTGATTTGATTTGATCTACTGTCTCTATTGTATTATGACATACCAGCTAGATCTACTGTCTCTATTATATTATTACAGACCAGCTAGATCTACTGTCTCTATTATATTATGACAGATCGGCTCGATCTAATGTCTCTATTATATTATGACAGACCAGCTAGATCTACTTTCTCTTTTATATTATGACAGACCAGCTAGATCTACTGTCTCTATTATATTATGACAGACCAGCTAGATCTACTGTGTCTATTATAATATGACAGACCAGCTCGATCTACTGTCTCTATTATATTATGACAGACCAGCTAGATCTACTGTCTCTATTATATTATGACAGACCAGCTAGATCTACTGTTTCTATTATATTATGACAGACCAGCTAGATCTACTATTTCTATAATATAATGACAGACCAGCTAGATCTACTGTCTCTATTATATTATGACAGACCAGCTAGATCTAATGTCTCTATTATAATATGACAGACCAGCTAGATATACTGTCTCTATTGTATTATGACAGACCAGCTAGATCTACTGTCTCTATTATATTATGACAGATCGGCTAGATCTAATGTCTCTATTATATTATTACAGACCAGTTAGATCTACTGTCTCTATTGTATTATGACAGACCAGCTAGATCTACTGTCTCAATTATAACATGACAGACCAGCTCGATCTACTGTCTCTGTTATATTATGACAGACCAGCTAGATCTAATGTCTCTATTATATTATTACAGACCAGCTAGATATACTGTCTCTATTATATTATGACAGACAAGCTTGATCTAATGTCTCTATTATATTATGACAGACCATCTAGAGCTAATGTCTCTATTATATTATGACAGACCAGCTAGATCTACTGTCTCTATTACATTATGACAGACCAGCTAGATATACATTTACATTTACATTTAAGTCATTTAGCAGACGCTCTTATCCAGAGCGACTTACAAATTGGTGCATACACCTTATGACAACCAGTGGAACAGCCACTTGCATCTAAATCTTGTTGGGGGGAGAAGGGGGTGAGAAGGATTACTTACCCTTACTTACCCTATCCTAGGTATTCCTTGAAGAGGTGGGGTTTCAGGTGTCTCCGGAAGGTGGTGATTGACTCCGCTGTCCTGGCGTCGTGAGGGAGTTTGTTCCACCATTGGGGGCCAGAGCAGCGAACAGTTTTGACTGGGCTGAGCGGGAACTGTACTTCCTCAGTGGTAGGGAGGCGAGCAGGCCAGAGGTGGATGAACGCAGTGCCCTTGTTTGGGTGTAGGGCCTGATCAGAGCCTGGAGGTACTGAGGTGCCGTTCCCTCACAGCTCCGTAGGCGAGCACCATGGTCTTGTAGCGGATGCGAGCTTCAACTGGAAGCCAGTGGAGAGAGCGGAGGAGCGGGGTGACGTGAGAGAACTTGGGAAGGTTGAACACCAGACGGGCTGCGGCGTTCTGGATGAGTTGTAGGGGTTTAATGGCACAGGCAGGGAGCCCAGCCAACAGCGAGTTGCAGTAATCAAGACGGGAGATGACAAGTGCCTGGATTAGGACCTGCGCCTGCTTCCTGTGTGAGGCAGGGTCGTACTCTCCTGTTGTAGAGCATGAACCTACAGGAACGGGACACCGCCTTGATGTTAGTTGAGAACGTCAGGGTGTTGTCCAGGATCACGCCAAGGTTCTTAGCGCTCTGGGAGGAGGACACAATGGAGTTGTCAACCGTGATGGCGAGATCATGGAACGGGCAGTCCTTCCCCGGGAGGAAGAGGAGCTCCGTCTTGCTGAGGTTCAGCTTGAGGTGGTGATCCGTCATCCACACTGATATGTCTGCCAGACATGCAGAGATGCGATCGCCACCTGGTCATCAGAAGGGGAAAGGAGAAGATTAATTGTGTGTCGTCTGCATAGCAATGATAGGAGAGACCATGTGAGGTTATGACAGAGCCAAGTGACTTGGTGTATAGCGAGAATAAGAGAGGGCCTAGAACAGAGCCCTGGGGACACCAGTGGTGAGAGCGCGTGGTGAGGAGACAGATTCTCGCCACGCCACCTGGTAGGAGCGACCTGTCAGGTAGGACGCAATCCAAGCGTGGGCCGCGCCGGGAGATGCCCAACTCGGAGAGGGTGGAGAGGAGGATCTGATGGTTCACAGTATCGAAGGCAGCCGATAGGTCTAGAAGGATGAGAGCAGAGGAGAGAGAGTTAGCTTTAGCAGTGCGGAGCGCTCCGTGATACAGAGAAGAGCAGTCTCAGTTGAATGACTAGTCTTGAAACCTGACTGATTTGGATCAAGAAGGTCATTCTGAGAGAGATAGCGGTAGAGCTGGCCAAGGACGGCACGCTCAAGAGTTTTGGAGAGAAAAGAGAGAAGGGATACTGGTCTGTAGTTGTTGACATCGGAGGGATCGAGTGTAGGTTTTTTCAGAAGGGGTGCAACTCTCGCTCTCTTGAAGACGGAGGGACGAGCCAGCGGTCAGGGATGAGTTGATGAGCGAGGTGAGGTAAGGAGAAGGTCTCCGGAAATGGTCTGGAGAAGAGAGGAGGGGATAGGGTCAAGCGGGCAGGTTGTTGGGCGGCCGGCCGTCACAAGACGCGAGATTTCATCTGGAGAGAGAGGGGAGAAAGAGGTCAGAGCATAGGGTAGGGCAGTGTGAGCAGAACCAGCGGTGTCGTTTGACTTAGCAAACGAGGATCGGATGTCATCGACCTTCTTTTCAAAATGGTTGACGAAGTCATCTGCAGAGAGGGAGGAGGGAGGGGGGAGGATTCAGGAGTGAGGAGAAGGTGGCAAAGAGCTTCCTAGGGTTAGAGGCAGATGCTTGGAATTTAGAATGGTAGAAAGTGGCTTTAGCAGCAGAGACAGAGGAGGAAAATGTAGAGAGGAGGGAGTGAAAGGATGCCAGGTCCGCAGGGAGGCGAGTTTTCCTCCATTTCCGCCGGCTGCCCGGGAGCCCTGTTCTGTGAGCTCGCAATGAGTCGTCGAGCCACGGAGCGGGAGGGGAGGACCGAGCCGGCCTGGAGGATAGGGACATAGGGAGTCAAAGGATGCAGTAAGGGAGGAGAGGAGGGTTGAGGAGGCAGAATCAGGAGATAGGTTGGAGAAAGTTTGAGCAGAGGGAAGAGAAGATAGGATGGAAGAGGAGAGAGAGCGGGGGAGAGAGAGCGAAGATTGGGACGGCGCGATACCATCCGAGTAGGGGCAGTGTGGGAAGTGTTTTATGAGAGCGAGAGGGAAAAGGATACAAGGTAGTGGTCGGAGACTTGGAGGGGAGTTGCAATGAGGTTAGTGGAAGAACAGCATCTAGTAAAGATGAGGTCAAGCGTATTGCCTGCCTTGTGAGTAGGGGGAGGGTGAGAGGGTGAGGTCAAAATTGAGGAGTGGAAAGAAGGAGGCAGAGAGGAATGAGTCAAAGGTAGACGTGGGGAGGTTAAAGTCAGCCCAGGACTGTGAGAGGTGAGCTGTCCTCAGGAAAGGAGCTTATCAAGGCATCAAGCTCATTGATGAACTCTCCGAGGGAACCTGGAGGGCGATAAATGATAAGGATGTTAAGCTTGAAAGGGCTGGTAACTGTGACAGCATGGAATTCAAATACTGTCTCTATTATATTATGACAGATCGGCTAGATCTAATGTCTCTATTATATTATTACAGACCAGCTGGATCTACTGTCTCTATTATATTATGACAGACCAGTATGATCTACTGTCTCTTTTATATTATGACAGACCAGCTAGATCTACTGTCTCTATTATATTATGACAGATCGGCTAGATATAATGTCTCTATTGTATAATGACAGACCAGCTAGATCTACTGTCTCTATTATATTATGACAGACCAGCTAGATATACTGTCTATATTATATTATGACAGACCAGCTAGATATACTGTCTCTATTATATTATGACAGACCAGCTAGATATACTGTCTCTATTATATTATGACAGACCAGCTAGATATACTGTCTCTATTATATTATGACAGACCAGCTAGATCTACTGTCTCTTTTATATTATGACAGACCAGCTTGATCTACTGTCTCTATTATATTATGACATATCGGCTAGATCTAATGCCTCTATTATATTATGACAGACCAGCTAGATCTACTGTCTCTATTGTATTATGACAGACCAGCTAGATCTACTGTCTCTTTTATATTATGACAGACCAGCTAGATCTACTGTCTCTATTATATTATGACAGATCGGCTAGATCTAATGCCTCTATTATATTATGACAGACCAGCTAGATCTACTGTCTCTTTTATATTATGACAGACCAGCTAGATCTACTGTCTCTTTTATATTATGACAGACCAGCTAGATATACTGTCTCTATATTATGACAGACCAGCTAGATCTACTGTGTCTATTATAATATGACAGACCAGCTCGATCTACTGTCTCTATTATATTATGACAGACCAGCTAGATCTACTGTCTCTATTATATTATGACAGACCAGCTAGATCTAATGTCTCTATTATGATATGACAGACCAGCTAGATATACTGTCTCTATTGTATTATGACAGACCAGCTAGATCTACTGTCTCTATTATATTATGACAGACCAGCTAGATCTACTGTCTCTATTATATTATGACAGATCGGCTAGATCTAATGTCTCTATTATATTATTACAGACCAGTTAGATCTACTGTCTCTATTGTATTATGACAGACCAGCTAGATCTACTGTCTCAATTATAACATGACAGACCAGCTCGATCTACTGTCTCTGTTGTATTATGACAGAACAGCTAGAACTACTGTCTCTATTGTATTATGACATACCAGCTAGATATACTGTCTCTATTATATTATGACAGACCAGCTAGATATACTGTCTCTATTATATTATGACAGACCAGCTAGATATACTGTCTCTATTATATTATGACAGACCATCTAGATATACTGTCTCTATTATATCATGACAGACCAGCTAGATCTACTGTCTCTTTTATATTATGACAGACTAGCTAGATCTACTGTCTCTTTTATATTATGACAGACCAGCTAGATCTACTGTCTCTATTATATTATGACAGATCGGCTAGATCTAATGCCTCTATTATATTATGACAGACCAGCTAGATCTACTGTTTCTATTATATTATGACAGACCAGCTAGATCTACTGTCTCTTTTATATTATGACAGACCAGCTAGATCTACTGTCTCTATTGTATTATGACATACCAGCTAGATCTACTGTCTCTATTATATTATTACAGACCAGCTAGATCTACTGTCTCTATTATATTATGACAGACCAGCTAGATCTACTGTTTCTATTATATTATGACAGACCAGCTAGATCTACTATTTCTATAATATAATGACAGACCAGCTAGATCTACTGTCTCTATTATATTATGACAGACCAGCTAGATCTAATGTCTCTATTATGATATGACAGACCAGCTAGATATACTGTCTCTATTGTATTATGACAGACCAGCTAGATCTACTGTCTCTATTATATTATGACAGACCAGCTAGATCTACTGTCTCTATTATATTACGACAGACCAGCTAGATCTACTGTGTCTATTATAATATGACAGACCAGCTCGATCTACTGTCTCTATTGTATTATGACATACCAGCTAGATCTACTGTCTCTTTTATATTATGACAGACCAGCTAGATATACTGTCTCTATTATATTATGACAGACCAGCTAGATCTACTGTGTCTATTATAATATGACAGACCAGCTCGATCTACTGTCTCTATTATATTATGACAGACCAGCTAGATCTACTGTTTCTATTATATTATGACAGACCAGCTAGATCTACTATTTCTATAATATAATGACAGACCAGCTAGATCTACTGTCTCTATTATATTATGATAGACCAGCTAGATCTAATGTCTCTATTATATTATGACAGACCAGCTTGATCTACTGTCTCTATTATATTATGACATATCGGCTAGATCTAATGCCTCTATTATATTATGACAGACCAGCTAGATCTACTGTCTCTATTGTATTATGACAGACCAGCTACATCTACTGTCTCTTTTATATTATGACAGACCAGCTAGATCTACTGTCTCTATTATATTATGACAGATCGGCTCGATCTAATGTCTCTATTATATTATGACAGACCAGCTAGATCTACTGTCTCTTTTATATTATGACAGACCAGCTAGATCTACTGTCTCTATTATATTACGACAGACCAGCTAGATCTACTGTGTCTATTATAATATGACAGACCAGCTCGATCTACTGTCTCTATTGTATTATGACATACCAGCTAGATCTACTGTCTCTTTTATATTATGACAGACCAGCTAGATATACTGTCTCTATTATATTATGACAGACCAGCTAGATCTACTGTGTCTATTATAATATGACAGACCAGCTCGATCTACTGTCTCTATTATATTATGACAGACCAGCTAGATCTACTGTTTCTATTATATTATGACAGACCAGCTAGATCTACTATTTCTATAATATAATGACAGACCAGCTAGATCTACTGTCTCTATTATATTATGATAGACCAGCTAGATCTAATGTCTCTATTATATTATGACAGACCAGCTTGATCTACTGTCTCTATTATATTATGACATATCGGCTAGATCTAATGCCTCTATTATATTATGACAGACCAGCTAGATCTACTGTCTCTATTGTATTATGACAGACCAGCTACATCTACTGTCTCTTTTATATTATGACAGACCAGCTAGATCTACTGTCTCTATTATATTATGACAGATCCAGCTAGATCTAATGCCTCTATTATATTATGACAGACCAGCTAGATCTACTGTCTCTTTTATATTATGACAGACCAGCTAGATCTACTGTCTCTTTTATATTATGACAGACCAGCTAGATATACTGTCTCTATTATATTATGACAGACCAGCTAGATCTACTGTGTCTATTATAATATGACAGACCAGCTCGATCTACTGTCTCTATTATATTATGACAGACCAGCTAGATCTACTGTTTCTATTATATTATGACAGACCAGCTAGATCTACTATTTCTATAATATAATGACAGACCAGCTAGATCTACTGTATCTATTATATTATGACAGACCAGCTAGATCTAATGTCTCTATTATGATATGACAGACCAGCTAGATATACTGTCTCTATTGTATTATGACAGACCAGCTAGATCTACTGTCTCTATTATATTATGACAGACCAGCTAGATCTACTGTCTCTATTATATTATGACAGATCGGCTAGATCTAATGTCTCTATTATATTATTACAGACCAGTTAGATCTACTGTCTCTATTGTATTATGACAGACCAGCTAGATCTACTGTCTCAATTATAACATGACAGACCAGCTCGATCTACTGTCTCTGTTGTATTATGACAGACCAGCTAGAACTACTGTCTCTATTGTATTATGACATACCAGCTAGATATACTGTCTCTATTATATTATGACAGACCAGCTAGATATACTGTCTCTATTATATTATGACAGACCAGCTAGATATACTGTCTCTATTATATTATGACAGACCATCTAGATATACTGTCTCTATTATATCATGACAGACCAGCTAGATCTACTGTCTCTTTTATATTATGACAGACTAGCTAGATCTACTGTCTCTTTTATATTATGACAGACCAGCTAGATCTACTGTCTCTATTATATTATGACAGATCGGCTAGATCTAATGCCTCTATTATATTATGACAGACCAGCTAGATCTACTGTTTCTATTATATTATGACAGACCAGCTAGATCTACTGTCTCTATTGTATTATGACATACCAGCTAGATCTACTGTCTCTATTATATTATTACAGACCAGCTAGATCTACTGTCTCTATTATATTATGACAGACCAGCTAGATCTACTGTTTCTATTATATTATGACAGACCAGCTAGATCTACTATTTCTATAATATAATGACAGACCAGCTAGATCTACTGTCTCTATTATATTATGACAGACCAGCTAGATCTAATGTCTCTATTATGATATGACAGACCAGCTAGATATACTGTCTCTATTGTATTATGACAGACCAGCTAGATCTACTGTCTCTATTATATTATGACAGACCAGCTAGATCTACTGTCTCTATTATATTATGACAGATCGGCTAGATCTAATGTCTCTATTATATTATTACAGACCAGTTAGATCTACTGTCTCTATTGTATTATGACAGACCAGCTCGATCTACTGTCTCTGTTGTATTATGACAGACCAGCTAGAACTACTGTCTCTATTGTATTATGACATACCAGCTAGATATACTGTCTCTATTATATTATGACAGACCAGCTAGATATACTGTCTCTATTATATTATGACAGACCAGCTAGATATACTGTCTCTATTATATTATGACAGACCATCTAGATATACTGTCTCTATTATATCATGACAGACCAGCTAGATCTACTGTCTCTTTTATATTATGACAGACTAGCTAGATCTACTGTCTCTTTTATATTATGACAGACCAGCTAGATCTACTGTCTCTATTATATTATGACAGATCGGCTAGATATAATGCCTCTATTATATTATGACAGACCAGCTAGATCTACTGTCTCTTTTATATTATGACAGACCAGCTAGATCTACTGTCTCTATTGTATTATGACATACCAGCTAGATCTACTGTCTCTATTATATTATTACAGACCAGCTAGATCTACTGTCTCTATTATATTATGACAGATCGGCTCGATCTAATGTCTCTATTATATTATGACAGACCAGCTAGATCTACTGTCTCTTTTATATTATGACAGACCAGCTAGATCTACTGTCTCTATTATATTACGACAGACCAGCTAGATCTACTGTGTCTATTATAATATGACAGACCAGCTAGATCGACTGTCTCTATTGTATTATGACATACCAGCTAGATCTACTGTCTCTTTTATATTATGACAGACCAGCTAGATATACTGTCTCTATTATATTATGACAGACCAGCTAGATCTACTGTGTCTATTATAATATGACAGACCAGCTCGATCTACTGTCTCTATTATATTATGACAGACCAGCTAGATCTACTGTTTCTATTATATTATGACAGACCAGCTAGATCTACTATTTCTATAATATAATGACAGACCAGCTAGATCTACTGTCTCTATTATATTATGATAGACCAGCTAGATCTAATGTCTCTATTATATTATGACAGACCAGCTTGATCTACTGTCTCTATTATATTATGACATATCGGCTAGATCTAATGCCTCTATTATATTATGACAGACCAGCTAGATCTACTGTCTCTATTGTATTATGACAGACCAGCTAGATCTACTGTCTCTTTTATATTATGACAGACCAGCTAGATCTACTGTCTCTATTATATTATGACAGATCGGCTAGATCTAATGCCTCTATTATATTATGACAGACCAGCTAGATCTACTGTCTCTTTTATATTATGACAGACCAGCTAGATCTACTGTCTCTTTTATATTATGACAGACCAGCTAGATATACTGTCTCTATTATATTATGACAGACCAGCTAGATCTACTGTGTCTATTATAATATGACAGACCAGCTCGATCTACTGTCTCTATTATATTATGACAGACCAGCTAGATCTACTGTTTCTATTATATTATGACAGACCAGCTAGATCTACTATTTCTATAATATAATGACAGACCAGCTAGATCTACTGTCTCTATTATATTATGACAGACCAGCTAGATCTAATGTCTCTATTATGATATGACAGACCAGCTAGATATACTGTCTCTATTGTATTATGACAGACCAGCTAGATCTACTGTCTCTATTATATTATGACAGACCAGCTAGATCTACTGTCTCTATTATATTATGACAGATCGGCTAGATCTAATGTCTCTATTATATTATTACAGACCAGTTAGATCTACTGTCTCTATTGTATTATGACAGACCAGCTAGATCTACTGTCTCAATTATAACATGACAGACCAGCTCGATCTACTGTCTCTGTTGTATTATGACAGACCAGCTAGAACTACTGTCTCTATTGTATTATGACATACCAGCTAGATATACTGTCTCTATTATATTATGACAGACCAGCTAGATATACTGTCTCTATTATATTATGACAGACCAGCTAGATATACTGTCTCTATTATATTATGACAGACCATCTAGATATACTGTCTCTATTATATCATGACAGACCAGCTAGATCTACTGTCTCTTTTATATTATGACAGACTAGCTAGATCTACTGTCTCTTTTATATTATGACAGACCAGCTAGATCTAATGTCTCTATTATATTATGACAGATCGGCTAGATCTAATGCCTCTATTATATTATGACAGACCAGCTAGATCTACTGTTTCTATTATATTATGACAGACCAGCTAGATCTACTGTCTCTTTTATATTATGACAGACCAGCTAGATCTACTGTCTCTATTGTATTATGACATACCAGCTAGATCTACTGTCTCTATTATATTATTACAGACCAGCTAGATCTACTGTCTCTATTATATTATGACAGATCGGCTCGATCTAATGTCTCTATTATATTATGAAAGACCAGCTAGATCTACTGTCTCTTTTATATTATGACAGACCAGCTAGATCTACTGTCTCTATTATATTACGACAGACCAGCTAGATCTACTGTGTCTATTATAATATGACAGACCAGCTCGATCTACTGTCTCTATTGTATTATGACATACCAGCTAGATCTACTGTCTCTATTATATTATGACAGACCAGCTAGAACTACTGTTTCTATTGTATTATGACAGACCAGCTAGATCTACTATTTCTATAATATAATGACAGACCAGCTAGATCTACTGTCTCTATTATATTATGACATACCAGCTAGATCTAATGTCTCTATTATGATATGACAGACCACCTAGATATACTGTCTCTATTGTATTATGACAGACCAGCTAGATCTACTGTCTCTATTATATTATGACAGACCAGCTAGATCTACTGTCTCTATTATATTATGACAGATCGGCTAGATCTAATGTCTCTATTATATTATTACAGACCAGTTAGATCTACTGTCTCTATTGTATTATGACAGACCAGCTAGATCTACTGTCTCAATTATAACATGACAGACCAGCTCGATCTACATTTACATTTACATTTAAGTCATTTAGCAGACGCTCTTATCCAGAGCGACTTACAAATTGGTGCATACACCTTATGACAACCAGTGGAACAGCCACTTGCATCTAAATCTTGTTGGGGGAGAAGGATTACCTACCCTTACTTACCCTATCCTAGGTATTCCTTGAAGAGGTGGGGTTTCAGGTGTCTCCGGAAGGTGGTGATTGACTCCGCTGTCCTGGCGTCGTGAGGGAGTTTGTTCCACCATTGGGGGCCAGAGCAGCGAACAGTTTTGACTGGGCTGAGCGGGAACTGTACTTCCTCAGTGGTAGGGAGGCGAGCAGGCCAGAGGTGGATGAACGCAGTGCCCTTGTTTGGGTGTAGGGCCTGACTGTCTCTATTGGATACTGAGGTGACCGCTCCCTACAGCTCCGTAGGCGAGCACCATGGTCTTGTAGCGGATGCGACTGTCTCTGGAAGCCAGTGGAGAGAGCGGAGGAGCGGGGTGACGTGAGAGAACTTGGGAAGGTTGAACACCAGACGGGCTGCGGCGTTCTGATGAGTTGTAGGGTTTAATGGCACAGGCAGGGAGCCCAGCCAACAGCGAGTTGCAGTAATCAAGACGGGAGATGACAAGTGCCTGGATTAGGACCTGCGCCAGCTTCCTGTGTGAGGCAGGGTCTACTATGGGATGTTGTAGAGCATGAACCTACAGGAACGGGACACCGCCTTGATGTTAGTTGAGAACGTCAGGGTGTTGTCCAGGATCACGCCAAGGTTCTTAGCGCTCTGGGAGGAGGACACAATGGAGTTGTCAACCGTGATGGCGAGATCATGGAACGGGCAGTCCTTCCCTTTTAGGAAGAGGAGCTCCGTCTTGCTGAGGTTCAGCTTGAGGTGGTGATCCGTCATCCACACTGATATGTCTGCCAGACATGCAGAGATGCGATTGCCACCTGGTCATCAGAAGGGGGAAAGGAGAAGATTAATTGTGTGTCGTCTGCATAGCAATGATAGGAGAGACCATGTGAGGTTATGACAGAGCCAAGTGACTTGGTGTATAGCGAGAATAAGAGAGGGCCTAGAACAGAGCCCTGGGGGACACCAGTGGTATTAGCGCGTGGTGAGGAGACAGATTCTCGCCACGCCACCTGGTAGGAGCGACCTGTCAGGTAGGACGCAATGTCTCTATTATGGGCAGCGCCGGAGATGCCCAACTCGGAGAGGGTGGAGAGGAGGATCTGATGGTTCACAGTATCGAAGGCAGCCGATAGGTCTAGAAGGATGAGAGCAGAGGAGAGAGAGTTAGCTTTTAGCAGTGCGGAGCAGACCAGATACAGAGAAGAGCAGTCTCAGTTGAATGACTAGTCTTGAAACCTGACTGGTTTGGATCAAGAAGGTCATTCTGAGAGATAGCGGTAGAGCTGGCCAAGGACGGCACGCTCAAGAGTTTTGGAGAGAAAAGAGAGAAGGGATACTGGTCTGTAGTTGTGACATCGGAGGGATCGAGTGTAGGTTTTTTCAGAAGGGGTGCAACTCTCGCTCTCTTGAAGACGGGAGGGACGTAGCCAGCGGTCAGGGATGAGTTGATGAGCGAGGTGAGGTAAGGGAGAAGGTCTCCGGAAATGGTCTGGAGAAGAGAGGAGGGGATAGGGTCAAGCGGGCAGGTTGTTGGGCGACCAGCCGTCACAAGACGCGAGATTTCATCTGGAGAGAGACCAGAGAAAGAGGTCAGAGCATAGGGTAGGGCAGTGTGAGCAGAACCAGCGGTGTCGTTTGACTTAGCAAACGAGGATCGGATGTCATCGACCTTCTTTTAAAATGGTTGACGAAGTCATCTGCAGAGAGGGAGGAGGGAGGGGGGAGGATTCAGGAGGGAGGAGAAGGTGGCAAAGAGCTTCCTAGGGTTAGAGGCAGATGCTTGGAACTTAGAATGGTAGAAAGTGGCTTTAGCAGCAGAGACAGAGGAGGAAAATGTAGAGAGGAGGGAGTGAAAGGATGCCAGGTCCGCGGGGAGGCGAGTTTTCCTCCATTTCCGCTCGGCTGCCCGGAGCCCTGTTCTGTGAGCTCGCAATGAGTCGTCGAGCCACGGAGCGGGAGGGGAGGACCGAGCCGGCCTGGAGGATAGGGGACATAGGGAGTCAAAGGATGCAGTAAGGGAGGAGAGGAGGGTTGAGGAGGCAGAATCAGGAGATAGGTTGGAGAAAGTTTGAGCAGAGGGAAGAGAAGATAGGATGGAAGAGGAGAGAGAGCGGGGGGAGAGAGAGCGAAGGTTGGGACGGCGCGATACCATCCGAGTAGGGGCAGTGTGGGAAGTGTTGGATGAGAGCGAGAGGGAAAAGGATACAAGGTAGTGGTCAGAGACTTGGAGGGGAGTTGCAATGAGGTTAGTGGAAGAACAGCATCTAGTAAAGATGAGGTCAAGCGTATTGCCTGCCTTGTGAGTAGGGGGAAGGTGAGAGGGTGAGGTCAAAAGAGGAGAGGAGTGGAAAGAAGGAGGCAGAGAGGAATGAGTCAAAGGTAGACGTGGGGAGGTTAAAGTCGCCCAGAACTGTGAGAGGTGAGCCGTCCTCAGGAAAGGAGCTTATCAAGGCATCAAGCTCATTGATGAACTCTCCAAGGGAACCTGGAGGGCGATAAATGATAAGGATGTTAAGCTTGAAAGGGCTGGTAACTGTGACAGCATGGAATTCAAAGGAGGCAATAGACAGATGGGTAAGGGGAGAAAGAGAGAAAGACCACTTGGGAGAGATGAGGATCCCGGTGCCACCACCCCGCTGACCAGAAGCTCTCGGGGTGTGCGAGAACACGTGGGCGGACGAGGAGAGAGCAGTAGGAGTAGCAGTGTTATCTGTGGTGATCCATGTTTCCGTCAGTGCCAAGAAGTCAAGGGACTGGAGGGAGGCATAGGCTGAGATGAACTCTGCCTTGTTGGCCGCAGATTGGCAGTTCCAGAGGCTACCGGAGACCTGGAACTCCACGTGGGTCGTACGCGCTGGGACCACCAGGTTAGGGTGGTCATGCCACGCGGTGTGGAGCGTTTGTATGGTCTGTGCAGAGAGGAGAGAACAGGGATAGACAGACACATAGTTGACAGGCTACAGAAAAGGCTACGCTAATGCAAGGAAATTGAATGACAAGCGGACTACACGTCTCGAATGTTCAGAAAGTTAGGCTTACGTAGCAAGAATCTTATTGACTAAAATGATTAAAATGATACAGTACTGCTAAAGTAGGCTAGCTGGCAGTAGCTGCGTTGTTGACACTACACTAATCAAGTCGTTCCGTTGAGTGTAATAATTTCTACAGTGCTGCTATTCGGGGCTAGCTGGCTAGCTAGCAGTGTTGTTTACGTTACGTTGAGTTAAAAGAACGACAATAGCTGGCTAGCGAACCTCAGTGAATTAAGATAATCACTCCAAGGCTACACACACTAAACTACACAATTATCTTGGAAACAAAGACAGCTATGTAGCTAGCTAACACTGAACTAATCAAGTCGTACAGTTGAGTGAATAGCACTACAGTGATGCTAATCTGTGTGCGTTAGCTAGCGTTGCTAGCTCCTGGGCGAATAGCAGTGAAGGCTACGTTAGGGCGACGAAATACGAAATACGATAATTATGCAATTATCTCTGATACAAGGACGGCTATGTAGCTAGCTAAGAAGAATGGCTAAGATTATGTAGCTAGCTAACAGTAAACTAATCAAGTCGTACAGTTGAGTGAATAGCACTACAGTGATGCTAATCTGTGTGCGTTAGCTAGCATTAGCTAGCTCCTGGGCGAATAGCAGTGAAGGCTACGTTAGGGCGACGAAATACGATAATTATGCAATTATCTCTGATACAAGGACGGCTATGTAGCTAGCTAAGAAGAATTGCTAAGATTAGACAAATCAACCGTTGTACTATAATGAAATGTAATGAAAAAGTTACTGTCTCTGTTGTATTATGACAGACCAGCTAGAACTACTGTCTCTATTGTATTATGACATACCAGCTAGATATACTGTCTCTATTATATTATGACAGACCAGCTAGATATACTGTCTCTATTATATTATGACAGACCAGCTAGATATACTGACTCTATTATATTATGACAGACCATCTAGATATACTGTCTCTATTATATTATGACAGACCAGCTAGATCTACTGTCTCTTTTATATTATGACAGACCAGCTAGATCTACTGTCTCTATTATATTATGACAGATCGGCTAGATCTAATGCCTCTATTATATTATGACAGACCAGCTAGATCTACTGTTTCTATTATATTATGACAGACCAGCTAGATCTACTGTCTCTATTATATTATTACAGACCAGCTAGATCTACTGTCTCTATTATATTATGACAGATCGGCTCGATCTAATGTCTCTATTATATTATGACAGACCAGCTTGATCTACTGTCTCTTTTATATTATGACAGACCAGCTAGATCTACTGTCTCTATTATATTACGACAGACCAGCTCGATCTACTGTGTCTATTATAATATGACAGACCAGCTCGATCTACTGTCTCTATATTGCATTATGACATACCAGCTAGATCTACTGTCTCTATTATATTATGACAGACCAGCTAGGTCTACTGTTTCTATTATATTATGACAGACCAGCTAGATCTACTATTTCTATAATATAATGACAGACCAGCTAGATATACTGTCTCTATTATATTATGACAGACCAGCTAGATATACTGTCTCTATTATATTATGACAGACCACCTAGATATACTGTCTCTATTATATCATGACAGACCAGCTAGATCTACTGTCTTTTTTATATTATGACAGACCAGCTAGATCTACTGTCTCTTTTATATTATGACAGACCAGCTAGATCTACTGTCTCTATTATATTATGACAGATCGGCTAGATCTAATGCCTCTATTATATTATGACAGACCAGCTAGATCTACTGTTTCTATTATATTATGACAGACCAGCTAGATCTACTGTCTCTTTTATATTATGACAGACCAGCTAGATCTACTGTCTCTATTGTATTATGACATACCAGCTAGATCTACTGTCTCTATTATATTATTATAGACCAGCTAGATCTACTGTCTCTATTATATTATGACAGATCGGCTCGATCTAATGTCTCTATTATATTATGACAGACCAGCTAGATCTACTGTCTCTTTTATATTATGACAGACCAGCTAGATCTACTGTCTCTATTATATTACGACAGACCAGCTAGATCTACTGTGTCTATTATAATATGACAGACCAGCTCGATCTACTGTCTCTATTGTATTATGACATACCAGCTAGATCTACTGTCTCTATTATATTATGACAGACCAGCTAGATCTACTGTTTCTATTATATTATGACAGACCAGCTAGATCTACTATTTCTATAATATAATGACAGACCAGCTAGATCTACTGTCTCTATTATATTATGACAGACCAGCTAGATCTAATGTCTCTATTATGATATGACAGACCACCTAGATATACTGTCTCTATTATATTATGACAGACCAGCTAGATCTACTGTCTCTTTTATATTATGACAGACCAGCTAGATCTACTGTCTCTATTGTATTATGACATACCAGCTAGATCTACTGTCTCTATTATATTATTACAGACCAGCTAGATCTACTGTCTCTATTATATTATGACAGATCGGCTCGATCTAATGTCTCTATTATATTATGACAGACCAGCTAGATCTACTGTCTCTTTTATATTATGACAGACCAGCTAGATCTACTGTCTCTATTATATTACGACAGACCAGCTCGATCTACTGTGTCTATTATAATATGACAGACCAGCTCGATCTACTGTCTCTATATTGCATTATGACATACCAGCTAGATCTACTGTCTCTATTATATTATGACAGACCAGCTAGATCTACTGTTTCTATTATATTATGACAGACCAGCTAGATCTACTATTTCTATAATATAATGACATCCCAGCTAGATATACTGTCTCTATTATATTATGACAGACCAGCTAGATATACTGTCTCTATTATATTATGACAGACCATCTAGATATACTGTCTCTATTATATCATGACAGACCAGCTAGATCTACTGTCTTTTTTATATTATGACAGACCAGCTAGATCTACTGTCTCTTTTATATTATGACAGACCAGCTAGATCTACTGTTTCTATTATATTATGACAGACCAGCTAGATCTACTGTCTATTTTATATTATGACAGACCAGCTAGATCTACTGTCTCTATTGTATTATGACATACCAGCTAGATCTACTGTCTCTATTATATTATTACAGACCAGCTAGATCTACTGTCTCTATTATATTATGACAGATCGGCTCGATCTAATGTCTCTATTATATTATGACAGACCAGCTAGATCTACTGTCTCTTTTATATTATGACAGACCAGCTAGATCTACTGTCTCTATTATATTACGACAGACCAGCTAGATCTACTGTGTCTATTATAATATGACAGACCAGCTCGATCTACTCTCTCTATTGTATTATGACATACCAGCTAGATCTACTGTCTCTATTATATTATGACAGACCAGCTAGATCTACTGTTTCTATTATATTATGACAGACCAGCTAGATCTACTATTTCTATAGTATAATGACAGACCAGCTAGATCTACTGTCTCTATTATATTATGACAGACCAGCTAGATCTAATGTCTCTATTATGATATGACAGACCACCTAGATATACTGTCTCTATTATATTATGACAGACCAGCTAGATCTAATGTCTCTATTATGATATGACAGACCACCTAGATATACTGTCTCTATTGTATTATGACAGACCAGCTAGATCTACTTTCTCTATTATATTATGACAGACCAGCTAGATCTACTGTCTCTATTATATTATGACAGATCGGCTAGATCTAATGTCTCTATTATATTATTACAGACCAGTTAGATCTACTGTCTCTATTGTATTATGACAGACCAGCTAGATCTACTGTCTCAATTATAACATGACAGACCAGCTCGATCTACTGTCTCTGTTGTATTATGACAGACCAGCTAGAACTACTGTCTCTATTGTATTATGACATACCAGCTAGATCTACTGTCTCTATTATATTATGACAGACCAGCTAGATCTACTGTTTCTATTATATTATGACAGACCAGCTAGATCTACTATTTCTATAATATAATGACAGACCAGCTAGATCTAATGTCTCTATTATGATATGACAGACCAGCTAGATATACTGTCTGTATTGTATTATGACAGACCAGCTAGATCTACTGTCTCTATTATATTATGACAGACCAGCTAGATCTACTGTCTCTATTATATTATGACAGATCGGCTAGATATAATGTCTCTATTATATTATTACAGACCAGTTATATCTACTGTCTCTATTGTATTATGACAGACCAGCTAGATCTACTGTCTCTGTTATATTATGACAGACCAGCTAGATCTAATGTCTCTATTATATTATGACAGACCAGCTAGATCTACTGTCTCTATTATATTATTACAGACCAGCTAGATCTACTGTCTCTATTATATTATGACAGACCAGCTTGATCTAATGTCTCTATTATATTATGACAGACCATCTAGAGCTAATGTCTCTATTATATTATGACAGACCAGCTAGATCTACTGTCTCTATTATATTATGACAGACCAGCTAGATATACTGTCTCTATTATATTATGACAGATCGGCTAGATCTAATGTCTCTATTATATTATTACAGACCAGCTAGATCTACTGTCTCTATTATATTATGACAGACCAGTATGATCTACTGTCTCTTTTATATTATGACAGACCAGCTAGATCTACTGTCTCTATTATATTATGACAGATCGGCTAGATCTAATGTCTCTATTGTATTATGACATACCAGCTAGATATACTGTCTCTATTATATTATGACAGACCAGCTAGATATACTGTCTCTATTATATTATGACAGACCAGCTAGATATACTGACTCTATTATATTATGACAGACCATCTAGATATACTGTCTCTATTATATTATGACAGACCAGCTAGATCTACTGTCTCTTTTATATTATGACAGACCAGCTAGATCTACTGTCTCTATTATATTATGACAGATCGGCTAGATCTAATGCCTCTATTATATTATGACAGACCAGCTAGATCTACTGTTTCTATTATATTATGACATACCAGCTAGATCTACTGTCTCTATTATATTATTACAGACCAGCTAGATCTACTGTCTCTATTATATTATGACAGATCGGCTCGATCTAATGTCTCTATTATATTATGACAGACCAGCTAGATCTACTGTCTCTTTTATATTATGACAGACCAGCTAGATCTACTGTCTCTATTATATTACGACAGACCAGCTCGATCTACTGTGTCTATTATAATATGACAGACCAGCTCGATCTACTGTCTCTATATTGCATTATGACATACCAGCTAGATCTACTGTCTCTATTATATTATGAAAGGCCAGCTAGGTCTACTGTTTCTATTATATTATGACAGACCAGCTAGATCTACTATTTCTATAATATAATGACAGACCAGCTAGATATACTGTCTCTATTATATTATGACAGACCAGCTAGATATACTGTCTCTATTATATTATGACAGACCACCTAGATATACTGTCTCTATTATATCATGACAGACCAGCTAGATCTACTGTCTTTTTTATATTATGACAGACCAGCTAGATCTACTGTCTCTTTTATATTATGACAGACCAGCTAGATCTACTGTCTCTATTATATTATGACAGATCGGCTAGATCTAATGCCTCTATTATATTATGACAGACCAGCTAGATCTACTGTTTCTATTATATTATGACAGACCAGCTAGATCTACTGTCTCTTTTATATTATGACAGACCAGCTAGATCTACTGTCTCTATTGTATTATGACATACCAGCTAGATCTACTGTCTCTATTATATTATTACAGACCAGCTAGATCTACTGTCTCTATTATATTATGACAGATCGGCTCGATCTAATGTCTCTATTATATTATGACAGACCAGCTAGATCTACTGTCTCTTTATATTATGACAGACCAGCTAGATCTACTGTCTCTATTATATTACGACAGACCAGCTAGATCTACTGTGTCTATTATAATATGACAGACCAGCTAGATCTACTGTCTCTATTGTATTATGACATACCAGCTAGATCTACTGTCTCTATTATATTATGACAGACCAGCTAGATCTACTGTTTCTATTATATTATGACAGACCAGCTAGATCTACTATTTCTATAATATAATGACAGACCAGCTAGATCTACTGTCTCTATTATATTATGACAGACCAGCTAGATCTAATGTCTCTATTATGATATGACAGACCACCTAGATATACTGTCTCTATTATATTATGACAGACCAGCTAGATCTAATGTCTCTATTATGATATGACAGACCACCTAGATATACTGTCTCTATTGTATTATGACAGACCAGCTAGATCTACTGTCTCTATTATATTATGACAGACCAGCTAGATCTACTGTCTCTATTATATTATGACAGATCGGCTAGATCTAATGTCTCTATTATATTATTACAGACCAGTTAGATCTACTGTCTCTATTGTATTATGACAGACCAGCTAGATCTACTGTCTCAATTATAACATGACAGACCAGCTCGATCTACTGTCTCTGTTGTATTATGACAGACCAGCTAGAACTACTGTCTCTATTGTATTATGACATACCAGCTAGATATACTGTCTCTATTATATTATGACAGACCAGCTAGATATACTGTCTCTATTATATTATGACAGACCAGCTAGATATACTGACTCTATTATATTATGACAGACCATCTAGATATACTGTCTCTATTATATTATGACAGACCAGCTAGATCTACTGTCTCTTTTATATTATGACAGACCAGCTAGATCTACTGTCTCTATTATATTATGACAGATCGGCTAGATCTAATGCCTCTATTATATTATGACAGACCAGCTAGATCTACTGTTTCTATTATATTATGACAGACCAGCTAGATCTACTGTCTCTTTTATATTATGACAGACCAGCTAGATCTACTGTCTCTATTGTATTATGACATACCAGCTAGATCTACTGTCTCTATTATATTATTACAGACCAGCTAGATCTACTGTCTCTATTATATTATGACAGATCGGCTCGATCTAATGTCTCTATTATATTATATTATGACAGACCAGCTAGATCTACTGTCTCTTTTATATTATGACAGACCAGCTAGATCTACTGTCTCTATTATATTACGACAGACCAGCTCGATCTACTGTGTCTATTATAATATGACAGACCAGCTCGGTCTACTGTCTCTATTGTATTATGACATACCAGCTAGATCTACTGTCTCTATTATATTATGACAGACCAGCTAGATCTACTGTTTCTATTATATTATGACAGACCAGCTAGATCTACTATTTCTATAATATAATGACAGACCAGCTAGATCTACTGTCTCTAGTATATTATGACAGACCAGCTAGATCTAATGTCTCTATTATGATATGACAGACCAGCTAGATATACTGTCTCTATTGTATTATGACAGACCAGCTAGATCTACTGTCTCAATTATAACATGACAGACCAGCTCGATCTACTGTCTCTGTTATATTATTACAGACCAGCTAGATCTAATGTCTCTATTATATTATGACAGACCAGCTAGATCTACTGTCTCTATTATATTATTACAGACCAGCTAGATCTACTGTCTCTATTATATTATGACAGACCAGCTTGATCTAATGTCTCTATTATATTATGACAGACCATCTAGAGCTAATGTCTCTATTATATTATGACAGACCAGCTAGATCTACTGTCTCTATTATATTATGACAGACCAGCTAGATATACTGTCTCTATTATATTATGACAGATCGGCTAGATCTAATGTCTCTATTATATTATTACAGACCAGCTAGATCTACTGTCTCTATTATATTATGACAGACCAGTATGATCTACTGTCTCTTTATATTATGACAGACCAGCTAGATCTACTGTCTCTATTATATTATGACAGATCGGCTAGATCTAATGTCTCTATTGTATTATGACATACCAGCTAGATATACTGTCTCTATTATATTATGACAGACCAGCTAGATATACTGTCTCTATTATATTATGACAGACCAGCTAGATCTAATGTCTCTATTATGATATGACAGACCAGCTAGATATACTGTCTCTATTGTATTATGACAGACCAGCTAGATCTACTGTCTCTATTGTATTATGACATACCAGCTAGATCTACTGTCTCTATTATATTATTACAGACCAGCTAGATCTACTGTCTCTATTATATTATGACAGATCGGCTCGATCTAATGTCTCTATTATATTATGACAGACCAGCTAGATCTACTGTCTCTTTTATATTATGACAGACCAGCTAGATCTACTGTCTCTATTATATTACGACAGACCAGCTCGATCTACTGTGTCTATTATAATATGACAGACCAGCTCGATCTACTGTCTCTATATTGCATTATGACATACCAGCTAGATCTACTGTCTCTATTATATTATGACAGACCAGCTAGATCTACTGTTTCTATTATATTATGACAGACCAGCTAGATCTACTATTTCTATAATATAATGACAGACCAGCTAGATATACTGTCTCTATTATATTATGACAGACCAGCTAGATATACTGTCTCTATTATATTATGACAGACCATCTAGATATACTATCTCTATTATATCATGACAGACCAGCTAGATCTACTGTCTTTTTTATATTATGACAGACCAGCTAGATCTACTGTCTCTTTTATATTATGACAGACCAGCTAGATCTACTGTCGCTATTATATTATGACAGATCGGCTAGATCTAATGCCTCTATTATATTATGACAGACCAGCTAGATCTACTGTTTCTATTATATTATGACAGACCAGCTAGATCTACTGTCTCTTTTATATTATGACAGACCAGCTAGATCTACTGTCTCTATTGTATTATGACATACCAGCTAGATCTACTGTCTCTATTATATTATTACAGACCAGCTAGATCTACTGTCTCTATTATATTATGACAGATCGGCTCGATCTGATGTCTCTATTATATTATGACAGACCAGCTAGATCTACTGTCTCTTTTATATTATGACAGACCAGCTAGATCTACTGTCTCTATTATATTACGACAGACCAGCTAGATCTACTGTGTCTATTATAATATGACAGACCAGCTCGATCTACTGTCTCTATTGTATTATGACATACCAGCTAGATCTACTGTCTCTATTATATTATGACAGACCAGCTAGATCTACTGTTTCTATTATATTATGACAGACCAGCTAGATCTACTATTTCTATAATATAATGACAGACCAGCTAGATCTACTGTCTCTATTATATTATGACAGACCAGCTAGATCTAATGTCTCTATTATGATATGACAGACCACCTAGATATACTGTCTCTATTATATTATGACAGACCAGCTAGATCTAATGTCTCTATTATGATATGACAGACCACCTAGATATACTGTCTCTATTGTATTATGACAGACCAGCTAGATCTACTGTCTCTATTATATTATGACAGACCAGCTAGATCTACTGTCTCTATTATATTATGACAGATCGGCTAGATCTAATGTCTCTATTATATTATTACAGACCAGTTAGATCTACTGTCTCTATTGTATTATGACAGACCAGCTAGATCTACTGTCTCAATTATAACATGACAGACCAGCTCGATCTACTGTCTCTGTTGTATTATGACAGACCAGCTAGAACTACTGTCTCTATTGTATTATGACATACCAGCTAGATATACTGTCTCTATTATATTATGACAGACCAGCTAGATATACTGTCTCTATTATATTATGACAGACCAGCTAGATATACTGACTCTATTATATTATGACAGACCATCTAGATATACTGTCTCTATTATATTATGACAGACCAGCTAGATCTACTGTCTCTATTATATTATGACAGATCGGCTAGATCTAATGCCTCTATTATATTATGACAGACCAGCTAGATCTACTGTTTCTATTATATTATGACAGACCAGCTAGATCTACTGTCTCTTTTATATTATGACAGACCAGCTAGATCTACTGTCTCTATTGTATTATGACATACCAGCTAGATCTACTGTCTCTATTATATTATTACAGACCAGCTAGATCTACTGTCTCTATTATATTATGACAGATCGGCTCGATCTAATGTCTCTATTATATTATGACAGACCAGCTAGATCTACTGTCTCTATTATATTATGACAGACCAGCTAGATCTACTGTCTCTATTATATTACGACAGACCAGCTCGATCTACTGTGTCTATTATAATATGACAGACCAGCTCGATCTACTGTCTCTATTGTATTATGACATACCAGCTAGATCTACTGTCTCTATTATATTATGACAGACCAGCTAGATCTACTGTTTCTATTATATTATGACAGACCAGCTAGATCTACTGTTTCTATTATATTATGACAGACCAGCTAGATCTACTATTTCTATAATATAATGACAGACCAGCTAGATCTACTGTCTCTATTATATTATGACAGACCAGCTAGATCTAATGTCTCTATTATGATATGACAGACCACCTAGATATACTGTCTCTATTATATTATGACAGACCAGCTAGATCTAATGTCTCTATTATGATATGACAGACCACCTAGATATACTGTCTCTATTGTATTATGACAGACCAGCTAGATCTACTGTCTCTATTATATTATGACAGACCAGCTAGATCTACTGTCTCTATTATATTATGACAGATCGGCTAGATCTAATGTCTCTATTATATTATTACAGACCAGTTAGATCTACTGTCTCTATTGTATTATGACAGACCAGCTAGATCTACTGTCTCAATTATAACATGACAGACCAGCTCGATCTACTGTCTCTGTTGTATTATGACAGACCAGCTAGAACTACTGTCTCTATTGTATTATGACATACCAGCTAGATATACTGTCTCTATTATATTATGACAGACCAGCTAGATATACTGTCTCTATTATATTATGACAGACCAGCTAGATATACTGACTCTATTATATTATGACAGACCATCTAGATATACTGTCTCTATTATATTATGACAGACCAGCTAGATCTACTGTCTCTATTATATTATGACAGATCGGCTAGATCTAATGCCTCTATTATATTATGACAGACCAGCTAGATCTACTGTTTCTATTATATTATGACAGACCAGCTAGATCTACTGTCTCTTTTATATTATGACAGACCAGCTAGATCTACTGTCTCTATTGTATTATGACATACCAGCTAGATCTACTGTCTCTATTATATTATTACAGACCAGCTAGATCTACTGTCTCTATTATATTATGACAGATCGGCTCGATCTAATGTCTCTATTATATTATGACAGACCAGCTAGATCTACTGTCTCTATTATATTATGACAGACCAGCTAGATCTACTGTCTCTATTATATTACGACAGACCAGCTAGATCTACTGTGTCTATTATAATATGACAGACCAGCTCGATCTACTGTCTCTATTGTATTATGACATACCAGCTAGATCTACTGTCTCTATTATATTATGACAGACCAGCTAGATCTACTGTTTCTATTATATTATGACAGACCAGCTAGATCTACTATTTCTATAATATAATGACAGACCAGCTAGATCTACTGTCTCTATTATATTATGACAGACCAGCTAGATCTAATGTCTCTATTGTATTATGACAGACCAGCTAGATCTACTGTCTCAATTATAACATGACAGACCAGCTCGATCTACTGTCTCTGTTATATTATGACAGACCAGCTAGATCTAATGTCTCTATTATATTATGACAGACCAGCTAGATCTACTGTCTCTATTATATTATTACAGACCAGCTAGATCTACTGTCTCTATTATATTATGACAGACCAGCTTGATCTAATGTCTCTATTATATTATGACAGACCATCTAGAGCTAATGTCTCTATTATATTATGACAGACCAGCTAGATCTACTGTCTCTATTATATTATGACAGACCAGCTAGATATACTGTCTCTATTATATTATGACAGATCGGCTAGATCTAATGTCTCTATTATATTATTACAGACCAGCTAGATCTTCTGTCTCTATTATATTATGATAGACCAGCTAGATCTACTGTTTTTATTATATTATGACAGACCAGACATATCTACTATTTCTATAACATAATGATAGACCAGCTAGATCTACTGTCTCTGTTATATTATGACAGACCAGCTAGATATTCTGTCTCTATTATATTATGACAGACCAGCTAGATCTACTGTTTCTATTATATTATGACAGACCAGCTAGATCTACTATTTCTATAATATAATGACAGACCAGCTAGATCTACTGTCTCTATTATATTATGACAGACCAGCTAGATCTAATGTCTCTATTGTATTATGACAGACCAGCTAGATCTACTGTCTCAATTATAACATGACAGACCAGCTCGATCTACTGTCTCTGTTATATTATGACAGACCAGCTAGATCTAATGTCTCTATTATATTATGACAGACCAGCTAGATCTACTGTCTCTATTATATTATTACAGACCAGCTAGATCTACTGTCTCTATTATATTATGACAGACCAGCTTGATCTAATGTCTCTATTATATTATGACAGACCATCTAGAGCTAATGTCTCTATTATATTATGACAGACCAGCTAGATCTACTGTCTCTATTATATTATGACAGACCAGCTAGATATACTGTCTCTATTATATTATGACAGATCGGCTAGATCTAATGTCTCTATTATATTATTACAGACCAGCTAGATCTACTGTCTCTATTATATTATGACAGACCAGTATGATCTACTGTCTCTTTTATATTATGACAGACCAGCTAGATCTACTGTCTCTATTATATTATGACAGATCGGCTAGATCTAATGTCTCTATTGTATTATGACATACCAGCTAGATATACTGTCTCTATTATATTATGACAGACCAGCTAGATATACTGTCTCTATTATATTATGACAGACCAGCTAGATCTAATGTCTCTATTATGATATGACAGACCAGCTAGATATACTGTCTCTATTGTATTATGACAGACCAGCTAGATCTACTGTCTCTATTATATTATGACAGACCAGCTAGATCTACTGTCTCTATTATATTATGACAGATCGGCTAGATATAATGTCTCTATTATATTATTACAGACCAGTTAGATCTACTGTCTCTATTGTATTATGACAGACCAGCTAGATCTACTGTCTCAATTATAACATGACAGACCAGCTCGATCTACTGTCTCTGTTATATTATGACAGACCAGCTAGATCTAATGTCTCTATTATATTATGACAGACCAGCTAGATCTACTGTCTCTATTATATTATTACAGACCAGCTAGATCTACTGTCTCTATTATATTATGACAGACCAGCTAGATATACTGACTCTATTATATTATGACAGACCATCTAGATATACTGTCTCTATTATATTATGACAGACCAGCTAGATCTACTGTCTCTTTTATATTATGACAGACCAGCTAGATCTACTGTCTCTATTATATTATGACAGATCGGCTAGATCTAATGCCTCTATTATATTATGACATACCAGCTAGATCTACTGTCTCTATTATATTATTACAGACCAGCTAGATCTACTGTCTCTATTATATTATGACAGATCGGCTCGATCTAATGTCTCTATTATATTATGACAGACCAGCTAGATCTACTGTCTCTTTTATATTATGACAGACCAGCTAGATCTACTGTCTCTATTATATTACGACAGACCAGCTCGATCTACTGTGTCTATTATAATATGACAGACCAGCTCGATCTACTGTCTCTATTGTATTATGACATACCAGCTAGATCTACTGTCTCTATTATATTATGACAGACCAGCTAGATCTACTGTTTCTATTATATTATGACAGACCAGCTAGATCTACTATTTCTATAATATAATGACAGACCAGCTAGATCTACTGTCTCTATTATATTATGACAGACCAGCTAGATCTAATGTCTCTATTATGATATGACAGACCAGCTAGATATACTGTCTCTATTGTATTATGACAGACCAGCTAGATCTACTGTCTCTATTATATTATGACAGACCAGCTAGATCTACTGTCTCTATTATATTATGACAGATCGGCTAGATATAATGTCTCTATTATATTATGACAGACCAGCTAGATCTACTGTCTCTATTATATTATGACAGACCAGCTAGATATTCTGTCTGTATTATAATATGACAGACCATCTAGATCTACTGTTTCTATTATATTATGACAGACCAGCTAGATCTACTATTTCTATAATATAATGACAGACCAGCTAGCTCTACTGTCTCTATTACATTATGACTGACCAGCTTGATATTCTGTCTCTATTATAATATGACAGACCAGCCAGATCTACTGTATTTTGTATATTACAGACCAGCTAGTTCTACTGTTTCTATTATATTATGACAGACCAGCTAGATCTACTATTTCTATAATATAATGACAGACCAGCTAGATCTACTGTCTCTATTGTATTATGACTGACCAGCTAGATCTATGACAGACCAGCTAGATCTTCTGTCTCTATTATATTATGATAGACCAGCTAGATCTACTGTTTTTATTATATTATGACAGACCAGCCAGATCTACTATTTCTATAATATAATGATAGACCAGCTAGATCTACTGTCTCTGTTATATTATGACAGACCAGCTAGATATTCTGTCTCTATTATAATATGACAGACCAGCTAGATCTATGACAGACCAGCTAGATCTTTTGTCTCTATTATATTATGACAGACCAGGTAGATCTACTGTCTCTATTATATTATGATAGACCAGCTAGATCTCCTGTCTCTGTTATAATATGACAGACCAGCTAGATCTACTGTCTCTATGATATTAAGACAGACCAGCTAGATCTATTGTCTCTATCATATTATGACAGACGAGCTAGATCTACTGTCTCTATTATATTATGACAGACCAGCTAGATATTCTGTCTCTATTATAATATGACAGACCATCTAGATCTACTGTCTCTATTATATTATGACAGACCAGCTAGATATTCTGTCTGTATTATAATATGACAGACCATCTAGATCTACTGTTTCTATTATATTATGACAGACCAGCTAGATCTACTATTTCTATAATATAATGACAGACCAGCTAGCTCTACTGTCTCTATTATATTATGACTGACCAGCTTGATATTCTGTCGCTATTATAATATGACAGACCAGCCAGATCTACTGTATGTTGTATATTACAGACCAGCTAGTTCTACTGTTTCTATTATATTATGACAGACCAGCTAGATCTACTATTTCTATAATATGACAGACCAGCTAGATCTACTGTCTCTATTGTATTATGACTGACCAGCTAGATCTATGACAGACCAGCTAGATCTTCTGTCTCTATTATATTATGATAGACCAGCTAGATCTACTGTTTTTATTATATTATGACAGACCAGCCATATCTACTATTTCTATAATATAATGATAGACCAGCTAGATCTACTGTCTCTGTTATATTATGACAGACCAGCTAGATATTCTGTCTCTATTATAATATGACAGACCAGCTAGATCTACTGTATTTTTTTATATTACAGACCAGCTAGATCTACTATTTCTATAATATAATGACAGACCAGCGAGATCTACTGTCTCTATTAAATTATGACAGACCAGCTAGATCTACTGTCTCTATTATATTATGACAGACCAGCTAGATCTACTGTATCTATTATATTATGACAGACCAGCTAGATATTCTGTCTCTATTATAATATGACAGACCAGCCAGATCTACTATTTATATAATATAATGATAGACCAGCTAGATCTACTGTCTCTGTTATATTATGACAGACCAGCTAGATATTCTGTCTCTATTATAATATGACAGACCAGCTAGATCTATGACAGACCAGCTAGATCTTTGTCTCCATTATATTATGACAGACCAGGTAGATCTACTTTCTCTATTATATTATGATAGACCAGCTAGATCTACTGTCTCTGTTATAATATGACAGACCAGCTAGATCTACTGTTTCTATTATATTATGACAGACCAGCTAGATCTACTATTTCTATAATATAATGACAGACAAGCTAGATCTACTGTATTTTTATATTACAGACCAGCTAGATCTACTGTTTCTATAATATAATGACAGACCAGCCAGATCTACTGTCTCTATTATATTATGACTGACCAGCTAGATCTGACAGACCAGCTAGATCTTCTGTCTCTATTATATTATGATAGACCAGCTAGATCTACTGTTTCTATTATATTATGACAGACCAGCTAGATCTACCGTATTTTTATAATATACAGACCAGCTAGATCTACTGTCTCTATTATATTATGACAGACCAGCTAGATCTACTGTTTCTATTATATTATGACAGACCAGCTAGATCTACTATTTCTATAATATAATGACAGACCAGCGACATCTACTGTCTCTATTATATTATGACAGACCAGCTAGATCTACTATTTCTATAATATGATGACAGACCAGCTAGATCTACTGTCTCTATTATATTGTGACAGACCAGCTAGATATTCTGTCTCTATTATAATATGACTGACCAGCTAGATCTACTGTATTTTTTATATTACAGACCAGCTAGATCTACTATTTCTATAATATAATGACAGACCAGCGAGATCTACTGTCTCTATTATATTATGACAGACGAGCTAGATCTACTGTCTCTATTATATTATGACAGACCAGCTAGATCTACTGTCTCTATTATAATATGACAGACCATCTAGATCTACTGTCTCTATTATATTATGACAGACCAGCTAGATATTCTGTCTGTATTATAATATGACAGACCATCTAGATCTACTGTTTCTATTATATTATGACAGACCAGCTAGATCTACTATTTATATAATATAATGACAGACCAGCTAGATCTACTACCTCTATTATTTTATAATAGACCACCTAGATCTACTGTCTCTATTATATTATGACAGAACAGCTAGATCTACTGTCTCTATTATATTATGACAGACCAGCTAGATCTACTACCTCTATTATTTTATAATAGACCACCTAGATCTACTGTCTCTATTATATTATGACAGACCAGCTAGATATTCTGTCTCTATTATAATATGACAGACCATCTAGATCTACTGTCTCTATTATATTATGACAGACCAGCTAGATATTCTGTCTGTATTATAATATGACAGACCATCTAGATCTACTGTTTCTATTATATTATGACAGACCAGCTAGATCTACTACCTCTATTATTTTATAATAGACCACCTAGATCTACTGTCTCTATTATATTATGACAGACCAGCTAGATCTACTGTCTCTATTATATTATGACAGACCAGCTAGATATTCTGTCTCTATTATAATATGACAGACCATCTAGATCTACTGTCTCTATTATATTATGACAGACCAGCTAGATCTACTATTTCTATAATATAATGACAGACCAGCTAGATCTACTGTCTCTATTATATTATGACTGACCAGCTAGATCTATGACAGACCAGCTAGATATTCTGTCTCTATTATATTATGATAGACCAGCTAGATCTACTGTTTTTATTATATTATGACAGACCAGACAGATCTACTATTTCTATAACATAATGATAGACCAGCTAGATCTACTGTCTCTGTTATATTATGACAGACCAGCTAGATATTCTGTCTCTATTATGATATGACAGACCAGCTAGATCTACTGTATTTTTTATAATATTACAGACCAGCTAGATCTACTGTTTCTATTATATTATGACAGACCAGCTAGATCTACTGTTTCTATTATATTATGACAGACCAGCTAGATCTACTGTTTCTATTATATTATGACAGACCAGCTAGATCTACTGTTTCTATTATATTATGACAGACCATCTAGATCTACTATTTCTATAATATAATGACAGACCAGCGAGATCTACTATCTCTATTATATTATGACTGAACAGCTAGATCTATGACAGACCAGCTAGATCTTTTGTCTCTATTATATTATGACAGACCAGCTAGATCTACTGTCTCTGTTATAATATGACAGACCAGCTAGATCTACTGTCTCTATTATATTATGACAGACCAGCTAGATATTCCTGTCTGTATTATAATATTACAGACCAGCTAGATCTACTGTTTCTATTATATTATGACAGACCAGCTAGATCTACTGTCTCTTTTATATTATGACAGACCAGCTAGATCTACTGTATTTTTCATAATATTACAGACCAGCTAGATCTACTGTTTCTATTATATTATGACAGACCAGCTAGATATTCTGTCTCTATTATAATATGACAGACCAGCTAGATCTACTGTCTCTATTATATTGTGACAGACCAGCTAGATATTCTGTCTCTATTATATTGTGACAGACCAGCTAGATCTTCTGTCTCTATTATATTATGATAGACCAGCTAGATCTACTGTTTCTATTATATTATGACAGACCAGCTAGATCTACTGTATTTTTTATAATATTACAGACCAGCTAGATCTACTGTTTCTATTATATTATGACAGACCAGCTAGATCTACTATTTCTATAATATAATGACAGACCAGCGACATCTACTGTCTCTATTATATTATGACAGACCAGCTAGATCTACTATTTCTATAATATGATGACAGACCAGCTAGATCTACTGTCTCTATTATATTGTGACAGACCAGCTAGATATTCTGTCTCTATTATAATATGACAGACCAGCTAGATCTACTGTATTTTTTATATTACAGACCAGCTAGATCTACAGTTTCTATAATATAATGACAGACCAGCCAGATCTACTGTCTCTATTATATTATGACAGACCAGATAGATCTATGACAGACCAGCTAGATCTACTGTCTCTATCATAATATGACAGACCAGCAAGATCTACTGTATTTTTTATAATATGACAGACCAGCTATATCTACTGTCTCTACTATATTTTGACATACCAGCTAGATCTACTGTCTCTATTATATTATGACAGACCAGCTAGATATCCTGTCTCTATTATGTTATGACAGACCAGCTAGATCTAATGTCTCTATCATAATATGACAGACCAGCAAGATCTACTGTATTTTTTATAATATGACAGACCAGCTATATCTACTGTCTCTATTATATTTTGACTGACCAGCTAGATCTACTGTCTCTATTATATTATGACAGACCAGCGAGATCTTCTGTCTCTATTATATTATGATAGACCAGCTAGATGTTCTGTCTCTATCATATTATGACAGACCAGCTATATATACTGTCTTTATTATATTATGACAGACCAGCTCGATCTACTGCCTCTATTATAATTTTACTGACCAGCTAGATCTATGAAGGCGAGCTAGATCTACGGTCTCTATCATAATATGATAGACCAGCAAGATCTACTGTATTTTTTTATAATATGACAGAACAGCTATATCTACTGTCTCTATTATATTATGACAGACCAGCTAGATCTACTGTCTCTATTATATTATGACAGACCAGCTAGATCTACTATTTCTATAATATAATGACAGACCAGCTAGATCTACTGTCTCTATTATATTATGACAGACCAGCTAGATCTACTGTCTCTATTATATTATGACAGACCAGCTAGATCTACTGTCTCTATTATATTATGACAGACCAGCTAGATCTACTGTCTCTATTATATTATGACAGACCAGCTAGATCTACTGTCTCTGTTATAATATGACAGACCAGCTAGATCTCCTGTCTCTATTATATTATGACAGACCAGCTAGATATTCTGTCTGTATTATAATATTACAGACCAGCTAGATCTACTGTTTCTATTATATTATGACAGACCAGCTAGATCTACTGTTTCTATAATATAATGACAGACCAGCTAGATCTACTGTCTCTATTATATTATGACTGACCAGCTAGATCTATGACAGACCAGCTAGATCTTCTGTCTCTATTCTATTATGATAGACCAGCTAGATCTACTGTTTCTATTATATTATGACAGACCAGCTAGATCTACTATTTCTATAATATAATGACAGACCAGCTAGATCTACTGTCTCTATTATATTATGACAGACCAGCTAGATCTACTACCTCTATTATTTTATGATAGACCGGATAGATCTATGACAGACCAGCTAGATCTAATTTCTCTATTATATTATGACTGACCAGCTAGATCTATGACAGACCAGCTAGATCTTTTGTCTCTATTATATTATGATAGACCAGCTCGATCTACTGTCTCTATTATAATATGACTGACCAGCTAGATCTATGACAGACCAGCTAGATATACTGTCTCTATCATAATATGACAGACCAGCTAGATCTACTGTTTCTATAATATAATGACAGACCAGCTAGATCTACTGTTTCTATAATATAATGACAGACCAGCTAGATCTACTGTCTCTATTATATTATGACAGACCAGCTGGATCTACTGACTCTATTATAATATGACTGACCAGCTAGATCTATGACAGACCAGCTCGATCTTCTGTCTCTAGTATATTATGATTGACCAGCTCGATCTACTGTCTCTATTATAATATGACAGACCAGCATGATCTACTGTATTTTTTATAATATGACAGACCAGCTATATCTACTGTCTCTATTATATTATGATAGACCAGCTAGATCTACTGTCTCTATTATATTATGACAGACCAGCTAGATATTCTGTCTCTATTATAATATGACAGACCATCTAGATCTACTGTCTCTATTATATTATGACAGACCAGCTAGATATTCTGTCTGTATTATAATATGACAGACCATCTAGATCTACTGTTTCTATTATATTATGACAGACCAGCTAGATCTACTACCTCTATTATTTTATAATAGACCACCTAGATCTACTGTCTCTATTATATTATGACAGATCAGCTAGATCTACTGTCTCTATTATATTATGACAGACCAGCTAGATATTCTGTCTCTATTATAATATGACAGACCATCTAGATCTACTGTCTCTATTATATTATGACAGACCAGCTAGATCTACTATTTCTATAATATAATGACAGACCAGCTAGATCTACTGTCTCTATTATATTATGACTGACCAGCTAGATCTATGACAGACCAGCTAGATCTTCTGTCTCTATTATATTATGATAGACCAGCTAGATCTACTGTTTTTATTATATTATGACAGACCAGACATATCTACTATTTCTATAACATAATGATAGACCAGCTAGATCTACTGTCTCTGTTATATTATGACAGACCAGCTAGATATTCTGTCTCTATTATAATATGACAGACCAGCTAGATCTACTGTATTTTTTATAATATTACAGACCAGCTAGATCTACTGTTTCTATTATATTATGACAGACCAGCTAGATCTACTGTTTCTATTATATTATGACAGACCAGCTAGATCTACTGTTTCTATTATATTATGACAGACCAGCTAGATCTACTGTTTCTATTATATTATGACAGACCATCTAGATCTACTATTTCTATAATATAATGACAGACCAGCGAGATCTACTATCTCTATTATATTATGACTGAACAGCTAGATCTATGACAGACCAGCTACATCTATTTGTCTCTATTATATTATGACAGACCAGCTAGATCTACTGTCTCTGTTATAATATGACAGACCAGCTAGATCTACTGTCTCTATTATATTATGACAGACCAGCTAGATATTCTGTCTGTATTATAATATTACAGACCAGCTAGATCTACTGTTTCTATTATATTATGACAGACCAGCTAGATCTACTGTCTCTTTTATATTATGACAGACCAGCTAGATCTACTGTATTTTTCATAATATTACAGACCAGCTAGATCTACTGTTTCTATTATATTATGACAGACCAGCTAGATATTCTGTCTCTATTATAATATGACAGACCAGCTAGATCTACTGTCTCTATTATATTGTGACAGACCAGCTAGATATTCTGTCTCTATTATATTGTGACAGACCAGCTAGATCTTCTGTCTCTATTATATTATGATAGACCAGCTAGATCTACTGTTTCTATTATATTATGACAGACCAGCTAGATCTACTGTATTTTTTATAATATTACAGACCAGCTAGATCTACTGTTTCTATTATATTATGACAGACCAGCTAGATCTACTATTTCTATAATATAATGACAGACCAGCGACATCTACTGTCTCTATTATATTATGACAGACCAGCTAGATATTCTGTCTCTATTATAATATGACAGACCAGCTAGATCTACTGTATTTTTTATATTACAGACCAGCTATATCTACTGTCTCTATTATATTATGATAGACCAGCTAGATCTACTGTCTCTATTATATTATGACAGACCAGCTAGATATTCTGTCTCTATTATAATATGACAGACCATCTAGATCTACTGTCTCTATTATATTATGACAGACCAGCTAGATCTATGACAGACCAGGTCAATCTTCTGTCTCTATTATATTATGATTGACCAGCTAGATCTACTGTCTCTGTTATATTATGACAGACCGGCTAGATCTACTGTCTCTATTATATTATGACAGAAGGGCTAGATCTACTACCTCTAGTATTTTATAATAGACCACCTAGATCTACTGTCTCTATTATATTATGACAGACCAGCGAGATATTCTGTCTCTATTATATTATGATAGACCAGCTAGATGTTCTGTCTCTATCATATTATGACAGACCAGCTATATATACTGTCTTTATTATATTATGACAGACCAGCTCGATCTACTGTCTCTATTATAACTTTACTGACCAGCTAGATCTATGACAGACCAGCAAGATCTACTGTATTTTTTATAATATGACAGACCAGCTATATCTACTGTCTCTATTATATTTTGACAGACCAGCAATATCTACTGTCTCTATTATATTATGACAGACCAGATAGATCTCCTGTCTCTATTATAATATGACAAAGCCAGCTAGATCTACTGTCTCTATTATATTATGACAGACCAGATAGATCTACTGTCTCTATTATATTTTGACAGACCAGCAAAATCTACTATCTCTATTATATTATGACAGACCAGCTAGATCTACTGTCTCTATTATATTATGACAGACCAGCTAGATCTAATGTCTCTATTATATTATTACAGACCATCTAGAACTACTGTCTCTATTATATTATGACAGACCAGCTAGATATACTGTCTCTATTATATTATGACAGACCAGCTAGATCTACTATTTCTATAATATAATGACAGACCAGCTAGATCTACTATTTCTATAATATAATGACAGACCAGCTAGATCTACTGTCTCTATTATATTATGACAGACCAGCTAGATCTAATGTCTCTATTATATTATGACAGACCAGCTAGATCTACTGTCTCTATTATATTATGACAGACCAGCTAGATCTACTGTCTCTATTATATTATGACAGACCAGCTAGATCTACTGTCTCTGTTATAATATGACAGACCAGCTAGATCTCCTGTCTCTATTATATTAAGACAGACCAGCTAGATCTACTGTCTCTATTATATTATGACAGACCAGCTAGATATTCTGTCTGTATTATAATATTACAGACCAGCTAGATCTACTGTTTCTATTATATTATGACAGACCAGCTAGATCTACTGTTTCTATAATATAATGACAGACCAGCTAGATCTACTGTCTCTATTATATTATGACTGACCAGCTAGATCTATGACAGACCAGCTAGATCTTCTGTCTCTATTATATTATGATAGACCAGCTAGATCTACTGTTTCAATTATATTATGACAGACCAGCTAGATCTACTATTTATATAATATAATGACAGACCAGCTAGATCTACTGTCTCTATTATATTATGACAGACCAGCTAGATCTAATGTCTCTATTATATTATGACAGACCAGCTAGATCTACTGTCTCTATTATATTATGACAGACCAGCTAGATCTACTGTCTCTATTATATTATGACAGACCAGCTAGATCTAATGTCTCTATTATATTATTACAGACCATCTAGAACTACTGTCTCTATTATATTATGACAGACCAGCTAGATATACTGTCTCTATTATATTATGACAGACCAGCTAGATCTACTATTTCTATAATATAATGACAGACCAGCTAGATCTACTATTTCTATAATATAATGACAGACCAGCTAGATCTACTGTCTCTATTATATTAGGACAGACCAGCTAGATCTAATGTCTCTATTATATTATGACAGACCAGCTAGATCTACTGTATCTATTATATTATGACAGACCATCTAGAACTACTGTCTCTATTATATTATGACAGACCAGCTAGATATACTGTCTCTATTATATTATGACAGACCAGCTAGATCTACTATTTCTATAATATAATGACAGACCAGCTAGATCTACTATTTCTATAATATAATGACAGACCAGCTAGATCTACTGTCTCTATTATATTATGACAGACCAGCTAGATCTAATGTCTCTATTATATTATGACAGACCAGCTAGATCTACTGTCTCTATTATATTATGACAGACCAGCTAGATCTACTGTCTCTATTATATTATGACAGACCAGCTAGATCTACTGTCTCTGTTATAATATGACAGACCAACTAGATCTCCTGTCTCTATTATATTAAGACAGACCAGCTAGATCTACTGTCTCTATTATATTATGACAGACCAGCTAGATATTCTGTCTGTATTATAATATTACAGACCAGCTAGATCTACTGTTTCTATTATATTATGACAGACCAGCTAGATCTACTGTTTCTATAATATAATGACAGACCAGCTAGATCTACTGTCTCTATTATATTATGACTGACCAGCTAGATCTATGACAGACCAGCTAGATCTTCTGTCTCTATTATATTATGATAGACCAGCTAGATCTACTGTTTCAATTATATTATGACAGACCAGCTAGATCTACTGTCTCTATTATATTATGACAGACCAGCTAGATCTTTTGTCTCTATTATATTATGATAGACCAGCTCGATCTACTGTCTCTATTATAATATGACAGACCAGCTAGATCTTCTGTCTCTATTATATTATGATTGACCAGCTAGATCTACTGTCTCTGTTATATTATGACAGACCAGATAGATCTCCTGTCTCTATTATGTTATGACAGACCAGATAGATCTCCTGTCTCTATTATGTTATGACAGACCAGATAGATCTCCTGTCTCTATTATGTTATGACAGACCAGATAGATCTCCTGTCTCTATTATGTTATGACAGACCAGCTAGATCTACTGTCTCTATTATATTATGACAGACCAGATAGATCTACTGTCTCTATTATATTTTGACAGACCAGCTAGATATACTGTCTCTATCATAATATGACAGACCAGCTAGATATTTTGTCTCTATTATATTATGATAGACCAGCTCGATCTACTGTCTCTATTATAATATGACTGACCAGCTAGATCTATGACAGACCAGCTCGATCTTCTGTCTCTATTTTATTATGATTGACCAGCTAGATCTACTGTCTCTGTTATATTATGACAGACCAGCTAGATCTACTACCTCTATTATTTTATAATAGACCACCTAGATCTACTGTCTCTATTATATTATGACAGACCAGCTATATATACTGTCTTTATTATATTATGACAGACCAGCTCGATCTACTGTCTCTATTATAACATGACTGACCAGCTAGATCTATGACAGACCAGCTAGATCTACTGTCTCTATCATAATATGACAGACCAGCATGATCTACTGTCTCTATTATATTTTGACAGACCAGCTAGACCTACTGTCTCTATTGTATTATGACAGACCTGATAGATCTCCTGTCTCTATTATATTATGACAGACCAGCTAGATCTACTGTCTCTATTATATTATGACAGACCAGCTAGATCTACTATTTCTATAATATAATGACAGACCAGTTAGATCTAATGTCTCTATTATATTATTACAGACCAGCTAGATCTACTGTCTCTATTATATTATGACAGACCAGCTAGATCTACTGTCTCTATTATATTATGACAGACCAGCTAGATCTCCTGTCTCTATTATATTAAGACAGACCAGCTAGTTCCACTGTCTCTATTATATTATGACAGACCAGACCACCCATACGTATAATGTATGCACACATGACTGTAAGTCGCTTTGGATAAAAGCGTCAGCTAAATGGCATATATTATATATTATTATTATTATTATTCTGTCTGTATTATAATATTACAGACCAGCTAGATCTACTGTTTCTATTATATTATGACAGACCAGCTAGATGTACTGTTTCTATAATATAATGACAGACCAGCTAGATCTACTGTCTCTATTATATTATGACTGACCAGGTAGATCTATGACAGACCAGCTAGATCTTCTGTCTCTATTATATTATGATAGACCAGCTAGATTTACTCTTTCTATTATATTATGACAGACCAGCTAGATCTACTATTTCTATAATATAATGACAGACCAGCTAGATCTACTGTCTCTATTATATTATGACAGACCAGCTAGATCTACTACCTCTATTATTTTATGATAGACCGGATAGATCTATGACAGACCAGCTAGATCTACTTTCTCTATTATATTATGACTGACCAGCTAGATCGATGACAGACCAGCTAGGTCTTTTGTCTCTATTATATTATGATAGACCAGCTCGATCTACTGTCTCTATTATAATATGACTGACCAGCTAGATCTATGACAGACCAGCAAGATATACTGTCTCTATCATAATATGACAGACCAGCTAGATCTTCTGTCTCTATTATATTATGATAGACCAGCTAGATCTACTGTCTCATTTACATTATGACAGACCAGCTGGATCTACTGACTCTATTATAATATGACTGACCAGCTAGATCTATGACAGACCAGCTCGATCTTCTGTCTCTATCATAATATGACAGACCAGCATGATCTACTGTATTTTTTATAATATGACAGACCAGCTATATCTACTGTCTCTATTATATTTTGACAGACCAGCTAGACCTACTGTCTCTATTATATTATGACAGACCTGATAGATCTCCTGTCTCTATTATATTATGACAGACCAGCTAGATCTACTGTCTCTATTATATTATGACAGACCAGCTAGATCTACTATTTCTATAATATAATGACAGACCAGCTAGATCTACTGTCTCTATTATATTATGACAGACCAGCTAGATCTTTTGTCTCTATTATATTATGATAGACCAGCTCGATCTACTGTCTCTATTATAATATGACAGACCAGCTAGATCTTCTGTCTCTATTATATTATGATTGACCAGCTAGATCTACTGTCTCTGTTATATTATGACAGACCGGCTAGATCTACTGTCTCTTTTATATTATGACAGACCAGCTAGATCTTTTGTCTCTATTATATTATGATAGACCAGCTCGATCTACTGTCTCTATTATAATATGACTGACCAGCTAGATCTATGACAGACCAGCTCGATCTTCTGTCTCTATTTTATTATGATTGACCAGCTAGATCTACTGTCTCTGTTATATTATGACAGACCAGCTAGATCTACTACCTCTATTATTTTATAATAGACCACCTAGATCTACTGTCTCTATTATATTATGACAGACCAGCTATATATACTGTCTTTATTATATTATGACAGACCAGCTCGATCTACTGTCTCTATTATAACGTGACTGACCAGCTAGATCTATGACAGACCAGCTAGATCTACTGTCTCTATCATAATATGACAGACCAGCATGATCTACTGTATTTTTTATAATATGACAGACCAGCTATATCTACTGTCTCTATTATATTTTGACAGACCAGCTAGACCTACTGTCTCTATTATATTATGACAGACCTGATAGATCTCCTGTCTCTATTATATTATGACAGACCAGCTAGATCTACTGTCTCTATTATATTATGACAGACCAGCTAGATCTACTATTTCTATAATATAATGACAGACCAGTTAGATCTAATGTCTCTATTATATTATTACAGACCAGCTAGATCTACTGTCTCTATTATATTATGACAGACCAGCTAGATCTACTGTCTCTATTATATTATGACAGACCAGCTAGATCTCCTGTCTCTATTATATTAAGACAGACCAGCTAGTTCCACTGTCTCTATTATATTATGACAGACCAGCTAGATATTCTGTCTGTATTATAATATTACAGACCAGCTAGATCTACTGTTTCTATTATATTATGACAGACCAGCTAGATGTACTGTTTCTATAATATAATGACAGACCAGCTAGATCTACTGTCTCTATTATATTATGACTGACCAGCTAGATCTATGACAGACCAGCTAGATCTTCTGTCTCTATTATATTATGATAGACCAGCTAGATCTACTCTTTCTATTATATTATGACAGACCAGCTAGATCTACTATTTCTATAATATAATGACAGACCAGCTAGATCTACTGTCTCTATTATATTATGACAGACCAGCTAGATCTACTACCTCTATTATTTTATGATAGACCGGATAGATCTATGACAGACCAGCTAGATCGACTTTCTCTATTATATTATGACTGACCAGCTAGATCGATGACAGACCAGCTAGATCTTTTGTCTCTATTATATTATGATAGACCAGCTCGATCTACTGTCTCTATTATAATATGACTGACCAGCTAGATCTATGACAGACCAGCAAGATATACTGTCTCTATCATAATATGACAGACCAGCTAGATCTTCTGTCTCTATTATATTATGATAGACCAGCTAGATCTACTGTCTCATTTACATTATGACAGACCAGCTGGATCTACTGACTCTATTATAATATGACTGACCAGCTAGATCTATGACAGACCAGCTCGATCTTCTGTCTCTATCATAATATGACAGACCAGCATGATCTACTGTATTTTTTATAATATGACAGACCAGCTATATCTACTGTCTCTATTATATTTTGACAGACCAGCTAGACCTACTGTCTCTATTATATTATGACAGACCTGATAGATCTCCTGTCTCTATTATATTATGACAGACCAGCTAGATCTACTGTCTCTATTATATTATGACAGACCAGCTAGATCTACTATTTCTATAATATAATGACAGACCAGCTAGATCTACTGTCTCTATTATATTATGACAGACCAGCTAGATCTTTTGTCTCTATTATATTATGATAGACCAGCTCGATCTACTGTCTCTATTATAATATGACAGACCAGCTAGATCTTCTGTCTCTATTATATTATGATTGACCAGCTAGATCTACTGTCTCTGTTATATTATGACAGACCGGCTAGATCTACTGTCTCTTTTATATTATGACAGACCAGCTAGATCTTTTGTCTCTATTATATTATGATAGACCAGCTCGATCTACTGTCTCTATTATAATATGACTGACCAGCTAGATCTATGACAGACCAGCATGATCTACTGTATTTTTTATAATATGACAGACCAGCTATATCTACTGTCTCTATTATATTTTGACAGACCAGCTAGACCTACTGTCTCTATTATATTATGACAGACCTGATAGATCTCCTGTCTCTATTATATTATGACAGACCAGCTAGATCTACTGTCTCTATTATATTATGACAGACCAGCTAGATCTACTATTTCTATAATATAATGACAGACCAGTTAGATCTACTGTCTCTATTATATTATGACAGACCAGCTAGATCTAATGTCTCTATTATATTATTACAGACCAGCTAGATCTACTGTTTCTATTATATTATGACAGACCAGCTAGATCTACTGTTTCTATAATATAATGACAGACCAGCTAGATCTACTGTTTCTATTATATTATGACAGACCAGCTATATGTACTGTCTCTATTATATTTTGACAGACCAGCTAGATCTACTGTCTCTATTATATATTGATAGACCAGCTAGATCTACTGTTTCTATTATATTATGACAGACCAGCTATATGTACTGTCTCTATTATATTTTGACAGACCAGCTAGATCTTTTGTCTCTATTATATTATGATAGACCAGCTCGATCTACTGTCTCTATTATAATATGACTGACCAGCTAGATCTATGACAGACCAGCTCGATCTTCTGTCTCTATTTTATTATGATTGACCAGCTAGATCTACTGTCTCTGTTATATTATGACAGACCAGCTAGATCTACTACCTCTATTATTTTATAATAGACCACCTAGATCTACTGTCTCTATTATATTATGACAGACCAGCTATATATATACTGTCTTTATTATATTATGACAGACCAGCTCGATCTACTGTCTCTATTATAACATGACTGACCAGCTAGATCTATGACAGACCAGCTAGATCTACCGTCTCTATCATAATATGACAGACCAGCATGATCTACTGTATTTTTTATAATATGACAGACCAGCTATATCTACTGTCTCTATTATATTTTGACAGACCAGCTAGACCTACTGTCTCTATTATATTATGACAGACCTGATAGATCTCCTGTCTCTATTATATTATGACAGACCAGCTAGATCTACTGTCTCTATTATATTATGACAGACCAGCTAGATCTACTATTTCTATAATATAATGACAGACCAGTTAGATCTACTGTCTCTATTATATTATGACAGACCAGCTAGATCTAATGTCTCTATTATATTATTACAGACCAGCTAGATCTACTGTTTCTATTATATTATGACAGACCAGCTAGATCTACTGTTTCTATAATATAATGACAGACCAGCTAGATCTACTGTTTCTATTATATTATGACAGACCAGCTATATGTACTATCTCTATTATATTTTGACAGACCAGCTAGATCTACTGTCTCTATTATATTATGATAGACCAGCTAGATCTACTGTTTCTATTATATCATGACAGACCAGCTATATGTACTGTCTCTATTATATTTTGACAGACCAGCTAGATCTACTGTCTCTATTATATTATGACAGACCAGATAGATCTCCTGTCTCTATTATGTTATGACAGACCAGATAGATCTCCTGTCTCTATTATGTTATGACAGACCAGATAGATCTCCTGTCTCTATTATGTTATGACAGACCAGCTAGATCTACTGTCTCTATTATATTATGACAGACCAGATAGATCTACTGTCTCTATTATATTTTGACAGACCAGCTAGATATACTGTCTCTATCATAATATGACAGACCAGCTAGATATTTTGTCTCTATTATATTATGATAGACCAGCTCGATCTATGACAGACCAGCTCGATCTTCTGTCTCTATTTTATTATGATTGACCAGCTAGATCTACTGTCTCTGTTATATTATGACAGACCAGCTAGATCTACTACCTCTATTATTTTATAATAGACCACCTAGATCTACTGTCTCTATTATATTATGACAGACCAGCTATATATACTGTCTTTATTATATTATGAAAGACCAGCTCGATCTACTGTCTCTATTATTACATGACTGACCAGCTAGATCTATGACAGACCAGCTAGATCTACTGTCTCTATCATAATATGACAGACCAGCATGATCTACTGTATTTTTTATAATATGACAGACCAGCTATATCTACTGTCTCTATTATATTTTGACAGACCAGCTAGACCTACTGTCTCTATTATATTATGACAGACCTGATAGATCTCCTGTCTCTATTATATTATGACAGACCAGCTAGATCTACTGTCTCTATTATATTATGACAGACCAGCTAGATCTACTATTTCTATAATATAATGACAGACCAGTTAGATCTACTGTCTCTATTATATTATGACAGACCAGCTAGATCTAATGTCTCTATTATATTATTACAGACCAGCTAGATCTACTGTTTATATTATATTATGACAGACCAGCTAGATCTACTGTTTCTATAATATAATGACAGACCAGCTAGATCTACTGTCTCTATTATATTATGACTGACCAGCTAGATCTATGACAGACCAGCTAGATCTTCTGTCTCTATTATATTATGATAGACCAGCTAGATCTACTGTTTCTATTATATTATGACAGACCAGCTAGATCTACTATTTCTATAATATAATGACAGACCAGCTAGATCTACTGTCTCTATTATATTATGACAGACCAGCTAGATCTTTTGTCTCTATTATATTATGATAGACCAGCTCGATCTACTGTCTCTATTATAATATGACTGACCAGCTAGATCTATGACAGGCCAGCTCGATCTTCTGTCTCTATTATATTATGATTGACCAGCTAGATCTACTGTCTCTGTTATATTATGACAGACCGGCTAGATCTACTGTCTCTTTTATATTATGACAGACCAGCTAGATCTTTTGTCTCTATTATATTATGATAGACCAGCTCGATCTACTGTCTCTATTATAATATGACTGACCAGCTAGATCTATGACAGACCAGCTAGATCTACTGTCTCTATCATCATATGACAGACCAGCATGATCTACTGTATTTTTTATAATATGACAGACCAGCTATATGTACTGTCTCTATTATATTTTGACAGACCAGCTAGATCTACTGTCTCTATTATATTATGACAGACCAGATAGATCTCCTGTCTCTATTATGTTATGACAGACCAGATAGATCTCCTGTCTCTATTATGTTATGACAGACCAGATAGATCTCCTGTCTCTATTATGTTATGACAGACCAGCTAGATCTACTGTCTCTATTATATTATGACAGACCAGATAGATCTACTGTCTCTATTATATTTTGACAGACCAGCTAGATCTACTGTCTCTATTATATTATGACATACCAGATAGATCTCCTGTCTCTATTATATTATGACAGACCAGATAGATCTACTGTCTCTATTATGTTATGACAGACCAGATAGATCTCCTGTCTCTATTATGTTATGACAGACCAGATAGATCTCCTGTCTCTATTATGTTATGACAGACCAGATAGATCTCCTGTCTCTATTATGTTATGACAGACCAGATAGATCTCCTGTCTCTATTATGTTATGACAGACCAGCTAGATCTACTGTCTCTATTATATTATGACAGACCAGATAGATCTACTGTCTCTATTATATTTTGACAGACCAGCAAAATCTACTATCTCTATTATATTATGACAGACCAGCTATGTCTAATATCTCTATTATATTATGACAAACCAGCTAGATCTTCTGTCTCTATTATATTATTACAGAACAGCTAGATCTACAGTCTCTATTATATTATGACAGACCAGCTAGACCTACTCCCTCTATTATTTTATGATAGACCGGAGAGATCTATGACAGACCAGCTAGATCTACTATCTATATTATATTATGACTGACCAGCTAGATCTATGACAGACCAGCTAGATCTTTTGTCTCTATTATATTATGATAGACCAGCACGATCTACTGTCTCTATTATAATATGACTGACCAGCTAGATCTATGACAGACCAGCTAGATATACTGTCTCTATCATAATATGACAGACCAGCTAGATCTTCTGTCTCTATTATATTATGATAGACCAGCTAGATCTACTGTCTCTGTTACATTATGACAGACCAGCTAGATCGACTGACTCTATTATAATATGACTGACCAGCTAGATCTATGACAGATCAGCTCAATCTTCTGTCTCTATTATATTATGATTGACCAGCTAGATCTACTGTCTCTGTTATATTGTGACAGACCAGCTAGATCTACTGTCGCTATTATATTATGACAGACCAGTGAGATCTTCTGTCTCTATTATATTATGATAGACCAGCTAGATGTTCTGTCTCTATCATATTATGACAGACAAGCTATATATACTGTCTTTATTATATTATGACAGACCAGCTCGATCTACTGTCTCTATTATAATTTTACTGACCAGCTAGTTCTATGACAGACGAGCTAGATCTACTGTCTCTATCATAATATGATAGACCAGCAAGATCTACTGTATTTTTTATAATATGACAGACCAGCTATATCTACTGTCTCTATTATATTTTGACAGACCAGCAATATCTACTGTCTCTATTATATTATGACAGACCAGATAGACCTCCTGTCTCTATTATAATATGACAGACCAGCTAGATCTACTGTCTCTATTATATTATGACAGACCAGATAGATCTACTGTCTCTATTATATTTTGACAGACCAGCAAAATCTACTATCTCTATTATATTATGACAGACCAGCTAGATCTACTGTCTCTATTATATTATGACAGACCAGCTAGATCTAATGTCTCTATTATATTATTACAGACCATCTAGAACTACTGTCTCTATTATATTATGACAGACCAGCTAGATATACTGTCTCTATTATATTATGACAGACCAGCTAGATCTACTATTTCTATAATGTAATGACAGAGCAGCTAGATCTACTATTTCTATAATATAATGACAGACCAGCTAGATCTACTGTCTCTATTATATTATGACAGACCAGCTAGATCTAATGTCTCTATTATATTATGACAGACCAGCTAGATCTACTGTCTCTTTTATATTATGACAGACCAGCTAGATCTACTGTCTCTATTATATTATGACAGACCAGCGAGATCTACTGTTTCTATTATATTATGATAGACCGGAGAGATCTATGACAGACCAGCTAGATCTACTATTTCTATAATATAATGACAGACCAGCTAGATCTACTGTCACTATTATATTATGACAGACCAGCTAGATCTACTGTCTCTGTTATAATATGACAGAGCAGCTAGATCTCCTGTCTCTATTATATTAAGACAGACCAGCTAGATCTACTGTCTCTATTATATTATGACAGACCAGCTAGATATTCTGTCTGTATTATAATATTACAGACCAGCTAGATCTACTGTATTTTTATAATATTACAGACCAGCTAGATCTACTGTCTCTATTATATTATGACTGACCAGCTAGATCTATGACAGACCAGCTCGATCTTCTGTCTCTATTATATTATGATAGACCAGCTAGATCTACTGTCTCTATTGTATTATGACAGACCAGCTAGATCTACTACCTCTATTATTTTATGACTGACCAGCTAGATCTATGACAGACCAGCTAGATCTTTTGTCTCTATTATATTATGATAGACCAGCTCGATCTACTGTCTCTATTATAATATGACTGACCAGCTAGATCTATGACAGACCAGCTAGATATACTGTCTCTATCATAATATGACAGACCAGCTAGATCTTCTGTCTCTATTATATTATGATAGACCAGCTAGATCTACTGTCTCATTTACATTATGACAGACCAGCTGGATCTACTGACTCTATTATAATATGACTGACCAGCTAGATCTATGACAGACCAGCTCGATCTTCTGTCTCTATTGTATTATGATAGACCAGCTCGATCTACTGTCTCTATCATAATATGACAGACCAGCTAGATATTTTGTCTCTATTATATTATGATAGACCAGCTCGATCTACTTTCTCTATTATAATATGACTGACCAGCTAGATCTATGACAGACCAGCTATATCTTCTGTCTCTATTATATTATGATAGACCAGCTAGATCTACTGTCTCATTTACATTATGACAGACCAGCTGGATCTACTGACTCTATTATATTATGATTGACCAGCTAGATCTACTGTCTCTGTTATATTATGACAGACCGGCTAGATCTATGACAGACCAGCTAGATCTACTGTCTCTATTATATTATGACAGACCAGCTAGATCTAATGTCTCTATTATATTTTGACAGACCAGCTAGATCTACTGTCTCTATTATATTATGACAGACCAGCTCGATCTACTGTTTCTATTATATTATGACAGACCAGCTAGATCTACTATTTCTATAATATAATGACAGACCAGCTAGATCTACTGTCTCTATTATATTATGACAGACCAGCTAGATCTAATGTCTCTATTATATTATGACAGACCAGCTAGATCTACTGTCTCTTTTATATAATTACAGACCAGCTAGATATACTACTTCTATTATTTTATAACAGACAAGCTAGATCTACTGTCTCTATCATAATATGATAGACCAGCAAGATCTACTGTATTTTTTATAATATGACAGACCAGCTATATCTACTGTCTCTATTATATTTTGACAGACCAGCAATATCTACTGTCTCTATTATATTATGACAGACCAGATAGACCTCCTGTCTCTATTATAATATGACAGACCAGCTAGATCTACTGTCTCTATTATATTATGACAGACCAGATAGATCTACTGTCTCTATTATATTTTGACAGACCAGCAAAATCTACTATCTCTATTATATTATGACAGACCAGCTAGATCTACTGTCTCTATTATATTATGACAGACCAGCTAGATCTAATGTCTCTATTATATTATTACAGACCATCTAGAACTACTGTCTCTATTATATTATGACAGACCAGCTAGATATACTGTCTCTATTATATTATGACAGACCAGCTAGATCTACTATTTCTATAATGTAATGACAGAGCAGCTAGATCTACTATTTCTATAATATAATGACAGACCAGCTAGATCTACTGTCTCTATTATATTATGACAGACCAGCTAGATCTAATGTCTCTATTATATTATGACAGACCAGCTAGATCTACTGTCTCTTTTTATATTATGACAGACCAGCTAGATCTACTGTCTCTATTATATTATGACAGACCAGCGAGATCTACTGTTTCTATTATATTATGATAGACCGGAGAGATCTATGACAGACCAGCTAGATCTACTATTTCTATAATATAATGACAGACCAGCTAGATCTACTGTCACTATTATATTATGACAGACCAGCTAGATCTACTGTCTCTGTTATAATATGACAGAGCAGCTAGATCTCCTGTCTCTATTATATTAAGACAGACCAGCTAGATCTACTGTCTCTATTATATTATGACAGACCAGCTAGATATTCTGTCTGTATTATAATATTACAGACCAGCTAGATCTACTGTATTTTTTATAATATTACAGACCAGCTAGATCTACTGTCTCTATTATATTATGACTGACCAGCTAGATCTATGACAGACCAGCTCGATCTTCTGTCTCTATTATATTATGATAGACCAGCTAGATCTACTGTCTCTATTGTATTATGACAGACCAGCTAGATCTACTACCTCTATTATTTTATGACTGACCAGCTAGATCTATGAAGAACCAGCTAGATCTTTTGTCTCTATTATATTATGATAGACCAGCTCGATCTACTGTCTCTATTATAATATGACTGACCAGCTAGATCTATGACAGACCAGCTAGATATACTGTCTCTATCATAATATGACAGACCAGCTAGATCTTCTGTCTCTATTATATTATGATAGACCAGCTAGATCTACTGTCTCATTTACATTATGACAGACCAGCTGGATCTACTGACTCTATTATAATATGACTGACCAGCTAGATCTATGACAGACCAGCTCGATCTTCTGTCTCTATTGTATTATGATAGACCAGCTCGATCTACTGTCTCTATCATAATATGACAGACCAGCTAGATATTTTGTCTCTATTATATTATGATAGACCAGGTCGATCTACTGTCTCTATTATAATATGACTGACCAGCTAGATCTATGACAGACCAGCTATATCTTCTGTCTCTATTATATTATGATAGACCAGCTAGATCTACTGTCTCATTTACATTATGACAGACCAGCTGGATCTACTGACTCTATTATATTATGATTGACCAGCTAGATCTACTGTCTCTGTTATATTATGACAGACCGGCTAGATATATGACAGACCAGCTAGATCTACTGTCTCTATTATATTATGACAGACCAGCTAGATCTAATGTCTCTATTATATTTTGACAGACCAGCTAGATCTACTGTCTCTATTATATTATGACAGACCAGCTCGATCTACTGTTTCTATTATATTATGACAGACCAGCTAGATCTACTATTTCTATAATATAATGACAGACCAGCTAGATCTACTGTCTCTATTATATTATGACAGACCAGCTAGATCTAATGTCTCTATTATATTATGACAGACCAGCTAGATCTACTGTCTCTTTTATATAATTACAGACCAGCTAGATATACTACTTCTATTATTTTATAACAGACCAGCTAGATCTACTGTGTCTATTATATTATGACAGACCAGCTTGATCTACTATTTATATAATATAATGACAGACCAGCTAGATATACTGTCTCTATCATAATATGACAGACCAGCTAGATCTTCTGTCTCTATTATATTATGATAGACCAGCTAGATCTACTGTCTCATTTACATTATGACAGACCAGCTGGATCTACTGACTCTATTATAATATGACTGACCAGCTAGATCTATGACAGACCAGCTCGATCTTCTGTCTCTATTGTATTATGATAGACCAGCTCGATCTACTGTCTCTATCATAATATGACAGACCAGCTAGATATTTTGTCTCTATTATATTATGATAGACCAGCTCGATCTACTGTCTCTATTATAATATGACTGACCAGCTAGATCTATGACAGACCAGCTATATCTTCTGTCTCTATTATATTATGATAGACCAGCTAGATCTACTGTCTCATTTACATTATGACAGACCAGCTGGATCTACTGACTCTATTATATTATGATTGACCAGCTAGATCTACTGTCTCTGTTATATTATGACAGACCGGCTAGATCTATGACAGACCAGCTAGATCTACTGTCTCTATTATATTATGACAGACCAGCTAGATCTAATGTCTCTATTATATTTTGACAGACCAGCTAGATCTACTGTCTCTATTATATTATGACAGACCAGCTCGATCTACTGTTTCTATTATATTATGACAGACCAGCTAGATCTACTATTTCTATAATATAATGACAGACCAGCTAGATCTACTGTCTCTATTATATTATGACAGACCAGCTAGATCTAATGTCTCTATTATATTATGACAGACCAGCTAGATCTACTGTCTCTTTTATATAATTACAGACCAGCTAGATATACTACTTCTATTATTTTATAACAGACAAGCTAGATCTACTGTCTCTATCATAATATGATAGACCAGCAAGATCTACTGTATTTTTTATAATATGACAGACCAGCTATATCTACTGTCTCTATTATATTTTGACAGACCAGCAATATCTACTGTCTCTATTATATTATGACAGACCAGATAGACCTCCTGTCTCTATTATAATATGACAGACCAGCTAGATCTACTGTCTCTATTATATTATGACAGACCAGATAGATCTACTGTCTCTATTATATTTTGACAGACCAGCAAAATCTACTATCTCTATTATATTATGACAGACCAGCTAGATCTACTGTCTCTATTATATTATGACAGACCAGCTAGATCTAATGTCTCTATTATATTATTACAGACCATCTAGAACTACTGTCTCTATTATATTATGACAGACCAGCTAGATATACTGTCTCTATTATATTATGACAGACCAGCTAGATCTACTATTTCTATAATGTAATGACAGAGCAGCTAGATCTACTATTTCTATAATATAATGACAGACCAGCTAGATCTACTGTCTCTATTATATTATGACAGACCAGCTAGATCTAATGTCTCTATTATATTATGACAGACCAGCTAGATCTACTGTCTCTTTTATATTATGACAGACCAGCTAGATCTACTGTCTCTATTATATTATGACAGACCAGCGAGATCTACTGTTTCTATTATATTATGATAGACCGGAGAGATCTATGACAGACCAGCTAGATCTACTATTTCTATAATATAATGACAGACCAGCTAGATCTACTGTCACTATTATATTATGACAGACCAGCTAGATCTACTGTCTCTGTTATAATATGACAGAGCAGCTAGATCTCCTGTCTCTATTATATTAAGACAGACCAGCTAGATCTACTGTCTCTATTATATTATGACAGACCAGCTAGATATTCTGTCTGTATTATAATATTACAGACCAGCTAGATCTACTGTATTTTTTATAATATTACAGACCAGCTAGATCTACTGTCTCTATTATATTATGACTGACCAGCTAGATCTATGACAGACCAGCTCGATCTTCTGTCTCTATTATATTATGATAGACCAGCTAGATCTACTGTCTCTATTGTATTATGACAGACCAGCTAGATCTACTACCTCTATTATTTTATGACTGACCAGCTAGATCTATGACAGACCAGCTAGATCTTTTGTCTCTATTATATTATGATAGACCAGCTCGATCTACTGTCTCTATTATAATATGACTGACCAGCTAGATCTATGACAGACCAGCTAGATATACTGTCTCTATCATAATATGACAGACCAGCTAGATCTTCTGTCTCTATTATATTATGATAGACCAGCTAGATCTACTGTCTCATTTACATTATGACAGACCAGCTGGATCTACTGACTCTATTATAATATGACTGACCAGCTAGATCTATGACAGACCAGCTCGATCTTCTGTCTCTATTGTATTATGATAGACCAGCTCGATCTACTGTCTCTATCATAATATGACAGACCAGCTAGATATTTTGTCTCTATTATATTATGATAGACCAGGTCGATCTACTGTCTCTATTATAATATGACTGACCAGCTAGATCTATGACAGACCAGCTATATCTTCTGTCTCTATTATATTATGATAGACCAGCTAGATCTACTGTCTCATTTACATTATGACAGACCAGCTGGATCTACTGACTCTATTATATTATGATTGACCAGCTAGATCTACTGTCTCTGTTATATTATGACAGACCGGCTAGATATATGACAGACCAGCTAGATCTACTGTCTCTATTATATTACGACAGACCAGCTAGATCTAATGTCTCTATTATATTTTGACAGACCAGCTAGATCTACTGTCTCTATTATATTATGACAGACCAGCTCGATCTACAGTTTCTATTATATTATGACAGACCAGCTAGATCTACTATTTCTATAATATAATGACAGACCAGCTAGATCTACTGTCTCTATTATATTATGACAGACCAGCTAGATCTAATGTCTCTATTATATTATGACAGACCAGCTAGATCTACTGTCTCTTTTATATAATTACAGACCAGCTAGATATACTACTTCTATTATTTTATAACAGACCAGCTAGATCTACTGTGTCTATTATATTATGACAGACCAGCTTGATCTACTATTTATATAATATAATGACAGACCAGCTAGATATACTGTCTCTATCATAATATGACAGACCAGCTAGATCTTCTGTCTCTATTATATTATGATAGACCAGCTAGATCTACTGTCTCATTTACATTATGACAGACCAGCTGGATCTACTGACTCTATTATATTATGATTGACCAGCTAGATCTACTGTCTCTGTTATATTATGACAGACCGGCTAGATCTATGACAGACCAGCTAGATATTTTGTCTCTATTATATTATGATAGACCAGCTCGATCTACTGTCTCTATTATAATATGACTGACCAGCTAGATCTATGACAGACCAGCTAGATCTTCTGTCTCTATTATATTATGATAGACCAGCTAGATCTACTGTCTCATTTACATTATGACAGACCAGCTAGATCTAATGTCTCTATTATATTATGACAGACCGGCTAGATCTATGACAGACCAGCTAGATCTACTGTCTCTATTATATTTTGACAGACCAGCTAGATCTACTGTCTCTATTATATTATGACAGACCAGCTAGATCTAATGTCTCTATTATATTATGACAGACCAGCTAGATCTACTGTCTCTTTTATATAATTACAGACCAGCTAGATATACTACTTCTATTATTTTATAACAGACCAGCTAGATCTACTGTGTCTATTATATTATGACAGACCAGCTAGATCTTCTGTCTCTATTATATTATGATAGACCAGCTAGATCTACTGTCTCATTTACATTATGACAGACCAGCTGGATCTACTGACTCTATTATATTATGATAGACCAGCTCGATCTACTGTCTCTATTATAATATGACTGACCAGCTAGATCTATGACAGACCAGCTAGATCTTCTGTCTCTATTATATTATGATAGACCAGCTAGATCTACTGTCTCATTTACATTATGACAGACCAGCTGGATCTACTGACTCTATTATATTATGATTGACCAGCTAGATCTACTGTCTCTGTTATATTATGACAGACCGGCTAGATCTATGACAGACCAGCTAGATCTACTGTCTCTATTATATTATGACAGACCAGCTAGATCTAATGTCTCTATTATATTTTGACAGACCAGCTAGATCTACTGTCTCTATTATATTATGACAGACCAGCTCGATCTACTGTTTCTATTATATTATGACAGACCAGCTAGATCTAATATTTCTATAATATAATGAGAGACCAGCTAGATCTACTGTCTCTATTATATTATGACAGACCAGCTAGATCTAATGTCTCTATTATATTATGACAGACCAGCTAGATCTACTGTCTCTTTTATATTATGACAGACCAGCTAGATCTACTGTCTCTATTAGATTATGACAGACCAGCGAGATCTACTGTTTATATTATATTATGACAGACCATCTAGATCTAATATTCTATAATATAATGACAGACCAGCTGGATCTACTGACTCTATTATATTATGATTGACCAGCTAGATCTACTGTCTCTGTTATATTATGACAGACCGGCTAGATCTATGACAGACCAGCTAGATCTACTGTCTCTATTATATTATGACAGATCCGCTAGATCTAATGTCTCTATTATATTTTGACAGACCAGCTAGATCTACTGTCTCTATTATATTATGACAGACCAGCTCGATCTACTGTTTCTATTATATTATGACAGACCAGCTAGATCTACTATTTCTATAATATAATGAGAGACCAGCTAGATCTACTGTCTCTATTATATTATGACAGACCAGCTAGATCTAATGTCTCTATTATATTATGACAGACCAGCTAGATCTACTGTCTCTTTTATATTATGACAGACCAGCTAGATCTACTGTCTCTATTAGATTATGACAGACCAGCGAGATCTACTGTTTCTATTATATTATGACAGACCATCTAGATCTAATATTCTATAATATAATGACAGACCAGCTAGATCTACTGTCTCTATTATATTATGACAGACCAGCTAGATCTACTGTCTCATTTACATTATGACAGACCAGCTGGATCTACTGACTCTATTATATTATGATAGACCAGCTCGATCTACTGTCTCTATTATAATATGACTGACCAGCTAGATCTATGACAGACCAGCTAGATCTTCTGTCTCTATTATATTATGATAGACCAGCTAGATCTACTGTCTCATTTACATTATGACAGACCAGCTGGATCTACTGACTCTATTATATTATGATTGACCAGCTAGATCTACTGTCTCTGTTATATTATGACAGACCGGCTAGATCTATGACAGACCAGCTAGATCTACTGTCTCTATTATATTATGACAGACCAGCTAGATCTAATGTCTCTATTATATTTTGACAGACCAGCTAGATCTACTGTCTCTATTATATTATGACAGACCAGCTCGATCTACTGTTTCTATTATATTATGACAGACCAGCTAGATCTACTATTTCTATAATATAATGAGAGACCAGCTAGATCTACTGTCTCAATTATATTATGACAGACCAGCTAGATCTAATGTCTCTATTATATTATGACAGACCAGCTAGATCTACTGTCTCTTTTATATTATGACAGACCAGCTAGATCTACTGTCTCTATTAGATTATGACAGACCAGCGAGATCTACTGTTTCTATTATATTATGACAGACCATCTAGATCTAATATTCTATAATATAATGACAGACCAGCTGGATCTACTGACTCTATTATATTATGATTGACCAGCTAGATCTACTGTCTCTGTTATATTATGACAGACCGGCTAGATCTATGACAGACCTGCTAGATCTACTGTCTCTATTATATTATGACAGATCCGCTAGATCTAATGTCTCTATTATATTTTGACAAACCAGCTAGATCTACTGTCTCTATTATATTATGACAGACCAGCTCGATCTACTGTTTCTATTATATTATGACAGACCAGCTAGATCTACTATTTCTATAATATAATGAGAGACCAGCTAGATCTACTGTCTCTATTATATTATGACAGACCAGCTAGATCTAATGTCTCGATTATATTATGACAGACCAGCTAGATCTACTGTCTCTTTTATATTATGACAGACCAAATCAAATCAAATCAAATCAAATTTATTTATATAGCCCTTCGTACATCAGCTGATATCTCAAAGTGCTGTACAGAAACCCAGCCTAAAACCCCAAACAGCAAACAATGCAGGTGTAAAAGCACGGTGGCTAGGAAAAACTCCCTAGAAAGGCCAAAACCTAGGAAGAAACCTAGAGAGGAACCGGGCTATGTGGGGTGGCCAGTCCTCTTCTGGCTGTGCCGGGTAGAGATTATAACAGAACATGACCAAGATGTTCAAATGTTCATAAATGACCAGCATGGTCGAATAATAATAAGGCAGAACAGTTGAAACTGGAGCAGCAGCACAGTCAGGTGGACTGGGGACAGCAAGGAGCCTTCATGTCAGGTAGTCCTGGGGCACGGTCCTAGGGCTCAGGTCAGTTGAAACTGGAGCAGGAGCATGGCCAGGTGGACTGGGGACAGCAAGGAGTCCTCATGTCAGGTAGTCCTGGGACATGGTCCTAGGGCTCAGGTCCTCCGAGAGAGAGAAAGAAAGAGAGAAGGAGAGAATTAGAGAACGCACACTTAGATTCACACAGGACACCGAATAGGACAGGAGAAGTACTCCAGATATAACAAACTGACCAGCTAGATCTACTGTCTCTATTAGATTATGACAGACCAGCGAGATCTACTGTTTCTATTATATTATGACAGACCATCTAGATCTAATATTCTATAATATAATGACAGACCAGCTAGATCTACTGTCTCTATTATATTATGACAGACCAGCTAGATCTAATGTCTCTATTATATTATGACAGACCAGCTAGATCTACTGTCTCTTTTATATAATTACAGACCAGCTAGATATACTACTTCTATTATTTTATAACAGACCAGCTAGATCTACTGTGTCTATTATATTATGACAGACCAGCTTGATCTACTATTTATATAATATGACAGACCAGCTAGATATACTGTCTCTATCATAATATGACAGACCAGCTAGATCTTCTGTCTCTATTATATTATGATAGACCAGCTAGATCTACTGTCTCATTTACATTATGACAGACCAGCTGGATCTACTGACTCTATTATATTATGATTGACCAGCTAGATCTACTGTCTCTGTTATATTATGACAGACCGGCTAGATCTATGACAGACCAGCTAGATCTACTGTCTCTATTATATTATGACAGACCAGCTAGATCTAATGTCTCTATTATATTTTGACAGACCAGCTAGATCTACTGTCTCTATTATATTATGACAGACCAGCTCGATCTACTGTTTCTATTATATTATGACAGACCAGCTAGATCTACTATTTCTATAATATAATGACAGACCAGCTAGATCTACTGTCTCTATTATATTATGACAGACCAGCTAGATCTAATGTCTCTATTATATTATGACAGACCAGCTAGATCTACTGTCTCTTTTATATTATGACAGACCAGCTAGATCTACTGTCTCTATTATATTATGACAGACCAGCGAGATCTACTGTTTCTATTATATTATGACAGACCATCTAGATCTAATATTCTATAATATAATGACAGACCAGCTAGATCTACTGTCTCTATTATATTATGACTGACCAGCTAGATCTATGACAGACCAGCTAGATCTTCTGTCTCTATTATATTATGATAGACCAGCTAGATCTACTGTCTCTATTATATTATGACAGACCAGCTAGATCTACTACCTCTATTATTTTATGACTGACCAGCTAGATCTATGACAGACCAGCTAGATCTTTTGTCTCTATTATATTATGATAGACCAGCTCGATCTACTGTCTCTATTATAATATGACTGACCGGCTAGATCTATGACAGACCAGCTAGATATACTGTCTCTATCATAATATGACAGACCAGCTAGATCTTCTGTCTCTATTATATTATGATAGACCAGCTAGATCTACTGTCTCATTTACATTATGACAGACCAGCTGTATCTACTGACTCTATTATAATATGACTGACCAGCTAGATCTATGACAGACCAGCTCGATCTTCTGTCTCTATTGTATTATGATAGACCAGCTCGATCTACTGTCTCTATCATAATATGACAGACCAGCTAGATCTTTTGTCTCTATTATATTATGATAGACCAGCTCGATCTACTGTCTCTATTATAATATGACTGACCAGCTAGATCTATGACAGACCAGCTAGATATACTGTCTCTATCATAATATGACAGACCAGCTAGATCTTCTGTCTCTATTATATTATGATAGACCAGCTAGATCTACTGTCTCATTTACATTATGACAGACCAGCTGGATCTACTGACTCTATTCTATTATGATTGACCAGCTAGATCTACTGTCTCTGTTATATTATGACAGACCGGCTAGATCTATGACAGACCAGATAGATCTACTGTCTCTATTATATTATGACAGATCCGCTAGATCTAATGTCTCTATTGTATTTTGACAGACCAGCTAGATCTACTGTCTCTATTATATTATGACAGACCAGCTCGATCTACTGTTTCTATTATATTATGACAGACCAGCTAGATCTACTATTTCTATAATATAATGAGAGACCAGCTAGATCTACTGTCTCTATTATATTATGACAGACCAGCTAGATCTAATGTCTCTATTATATTATGACAGACCAGCTAGATCAACTGTCTCTTTTATATTATGACAGACCAGCTAGATCTACTGTCTCTATTATATTATGACAGACCAGCTAGATCTACTATTTCTATAATATAATGAGAGACCAGCTAGATCTACTGTCTCTATTATATTATGACAGACCAGCTAGATCTAATGTCTCTATTATATTATGACAGACCAGCTAGATCTACTGTCTCTTTTATATTATGACAGACCAGCTAGATCTACTGTCTCTATTAGATTATGACAGACCAGCTCGATCTACTGTTTCTATTATATTATGACAGACCAGCTAGATCTACTATTTCTATAATATAATGAGAGACAGGCTAGATCTACTGTCTCTATTATATTATGACAGACCAGCTAGATCTAATGTCTTTATTATATTATGAGAGACCAGCTAGATCTACTGTCTCTTTTATATTATGACAGACCAGCTAGATCTACTGTCTCATTTACATTATGACAGACCAGCTGGATCTACTGACTCTATTATATTATGATTGACCAGCTAGATCTATTGTCTCTGTTATATTATGACAGACCGGCTAGATCTATGACAGACCAGCTAGATCTACTGTCTCTATTATATTTTGACAGACCAGCTAGATCTACTGTCTCTATTATATTATGACAGACCAGCTCGATCTACTGTTTCTATTATATTATGACAGACCAGCTAGATCTACTATTTCTATAATATAATGACAGACCAGCTAGATCTACTGTCTCTATTATATTATGACAGACCAGCTAGATCTAATGTCTCTATTATATTATGATAGACCAGCTAGATCTACTGTTTCTATTATATTATGACAGACCAGCTAGATCTACTGTCTCTATTAGATTATGACAGACCAGCGAGATCTACTGTTTCTATTATATTATGACAGACCATCTACATCTAATATTCTATAATATAATGACAGACCAGCTAGATCTACTGTCTCTATTATATTATGACAGACCAGCTAGATCTAATGTCTCTATTATATTATGACAGACCAGCTAGATCTAATGTCTCTATTATATTATGACAGACCAGCTAGATCTACTGTCTCTTTTCTATAATTACAGACCAGCTAGATATACTACTTCTATTATTTTATAACAGACCAGCTAGATCTACTGTGTCTATTATATTATGACAGACCAGCTTGATCTACTATTTATATAATATAATGACAGACCAGCTAGATATACTGTCTCTATCATAATATGACAGACCAGCTAGATCTTCTGTCTCTATTATATTATGATAGACCAGCTAGATCTACTGTCTCATTTACATTATGACAGACCAGCTGGATCTACTGACTCTATTATATTATGATTGACCAGCTAGATCTACTGTCTCTGTTATATTATGACAGACCGGCTAGATCTATGACAGACCAGCTAGATCTACTGTCTCTATAATATTATGACAGACCAGCTAGATCTAATGTCTCTATTATATTTTGACAGACCAGCTAGATCTACTGTCTCTATTATATTATGACAGACCAGCTCGATCTACTGTTTCTATTATATTATGACAGACCAGCTAGATCTACTATTTCTATAATATAATGACAGACCAGCTAGATCTACTGTCTCTATTATATTATGACAGACCAGCTAGATCTAATGTCTCTATTATATTATGACAGACCAGTGAGATCTACTGTTTCTATTATATTATGACAGACCATCTAGATCTAATATTCTATAATATAATGACAGACCAGCTAGATCTACTGTCTCTATTATATTATGACAGACCAGCTAGATCTAATGTCTCTATTATATTATGACAGACCAGCTAGATCTACTGTCTCTTTTATATAATTACAGACCAGCTAGATATACTACTTCTATTATTTTATAACAGACCAGCTAGATCTACAGTGTCTATTATATTATGACAGACCAGCTTGATCTACTATATATATAATATAATGACAGACCAGCTAGATATACTGCCTCTATCATAATATGACAGACCAGCTAGATCTTCTGTCTCTATTATATTATGATAGACCAGCTAGATCTACTGTCTCATTTACATTATGACAGACCAGCTGGATCTACTGACTCTATTATATTATGATTGATCAGCTAGATCTACTGTCTCTGTTATATTATGACAGACCGGCTAGATCTATGACAGACCAGCTAGATCTACTGTCTCTATTATATTATGACAGACCAGCTAGATCTAATGTCTCTATTATATTTTGACAGACCAGCTCGATCTACTGTTTCTATTATAGTATGACAGACCAGCTAGATCTACTGTTTCTATTATATTATGACAGACCAGCTAGATCTACTATTTCTATAATATAATGACAGACCAGCTAGATCTACTGTCTCTATTATATTATGACAGACCAGCTAGATCTAATGTCTCTATTATATTATGACAGACCAGTGAGATCTACTGTTTCTATTATATTATGACAGACCATCTAGATCTAATATTCTATAATATAATGACAGACCAGCTAGATCTACTGTCTCTATTATATTATGACAGACCAGCTAGATCTAATGTCTCTATTATATTATGACAGACCAGCTAGATCTACTGTCTCTTTTATATAATTACAGACCAGCTAGATATACTACTTCTATTATTTTATAACAGACCAGCTAGATCTACAGTGTCTATTATATTATGACAGACCAGCTTGATCTACTATATATATAATATAATGACAGACCAGCTAGATATACTGCCTCTATCATAATATGACAGACCAGCTAGATCTTCTGTCTCTATTATATTATGATAGACCAGCTAGATCTACTGTCTCATTTACATTATGACAGACCAGCTGGATCTACTGACTCTATTATATTATGATTGATCAGCTAGATCTACTGTCTCTGTTATATTATGACAGACCGGCTAGATCTATGACAGACCAGCTAGATCTACTGTCTCTATTATATTATGACAGACCAGCTAGATCTAATGTCTCTATTATATTTTGACAGACCAGCTCGATCTACTGTTTCTATTATAGTATGACAGACCAGCTAGATCTACTATTTCTATAATATAATGACAGACCAGCTAGATCTACTGTCTCTATTATATTATGACAGACCAGCTAGATCTAATGTCTCTATTATATTATGGCAGACCAGCTAGATCTACTGTCTCTTTTATATTATGACAGACCAGCTAGATCTACTGTCTCTATTATATTATGACAGACCAGCGAGATCTACTGTTTCTATTATATTATGACAGACCATCTAGATCTAATATTCTATAATATAATGACAGACCAGCTAGATCTACTGTCTCTATTATATTATGACTGACCAGCTAGAACTATGACAGACCAGCTAGATCTTCTGTCTCTATTATATTATGATAGACCAGCTAGATCTACTGTCTCTATTATATTATGACAGACCAGCTAGATCTACTACCTCTATTATTTTATGACTGACCAGCTAGATCTATGACAGATCAGCTAGATCTTTTGTCTCTATTATATTATCATAGACCAGCTCGATCTACTGTCTCTATTATAATATGACTGACCGGCTAGATCTATGACAGACCAGCTAGATATACTGTCTCTGTCATAATATGACAGACCAGCTAGATCTTCTGTCTCTATGATATTATGATAGACCAGCTAGATCTACTGTCTCATTTACATTATGACAGACCAGCTGGATCTACTGACTCTATTATAATATGACTGACCAGCTAGATCTATGACAGACCAGCTCGATCTTCTGTCTCTATTGTATTATGATAGACCAGCTCGATCTACTGTCTCTATCATAATATGACAGACCAGCTAGATCTTCTGTCTCTATTATATTATGATAGACCAGCTAGATCTACTGTCTCATTTACATTATGACAGACCAGCTGGATCTACTGACTCTATTATATTATGATTGACCAGCTAGATCTACTGTCTCTGTTATATTATGACAGACCGGCTAGATCTATGACAGACCAGCTAGATCTACTGTCTCTATTATATTATGACAGATCCGCTAGATCTAATGTCTCTATTATATTTTGACAGACCAGCTAGATCTACTGTCTCTATTATATTATGACAGACCAGCTCGATCTACTGTTTCTATTATATTATGACAGACCAGCTAGATCTACTATTTCTATAATATAATGAGAGACCAGCTAGATCTACTGTCTCTATTAAATTATGACAGACCAGCTAGATCTAATGTCTCTATTATATTATGACAGACCAGCTAGATCTACTGTCTCTTTTATATTATGACAGACCAGCGAGATCTACTGTCTCTATTAGATTATGACAGACCAGCGAGATCTACTGTTTCTATTATATTATGACAGACCATCTAGATCTAATATTCTATAATATAATGACAGACCAGCTAGATCTACTGTCTCTATTATATTATGACAGACCAGCTAGATCTAATGTCTCTATTATATTATGACAGACCAGCTAGATCTACTGTCTCTTTTATATAATTACAGACCAGCTAGATATACTACTTCTATTATTTTATAACAGACCAGCTAGATCTACTGTGTCTATTATATTATGACAGACCAGCTTGATCTACTATTTATATAATATAATGACAGACCAGCTAGATATACTGTCTCTATCATAATATGACAGACCAGCTAGATCTTCTGTCTCTATTATATTATGATAGACCAGCTAGATCTACTGTCTCATTTACATTATGACAGACCAGCTGGATCTACTGACTCTATTATATTATGATTGACCAGCTAGATCTACTGTCTCTGTTATATTATGACAGACCGGCTAGATCTATGACAGACCAGCTAGATCTACTGTCTCTATTATATTATGACAGACCAGCTAGATCTAATGTCTCTATTATATTTTGACAGACCAGCTAGATCTACTGTCTCTATTATATTATGACAGACCAGCTCGATCTACTGTTTCTATAATATAATGACAGACCAGCTAGATCTACTGTCTCTATTATATTATGACAGACCAGCTAGATATAATGTCTCTATTATATTATGACAGACCAGCTAGATCTAATATTCTATAATATAATGACAGACCAGCTAGATCTACTGTCTCTATTATTTTATTACAGACCAGCTAGATCTAATGTCTTTATTATATTATGACAGACCAGCTAGATCTACTGTCTCTATTATATAATTACAGACCAGCTAGATTTACTACTTATATTATTTTATAACAGACCAGCTAGATCTAAGGTGTCTATTATATTATGACAGACCAGCTTGAACTACTGTTTAGAAAATATTATGACAGACCAGCTAGATCTACTGTCTCTATTATATTATGACAGACCAGCTAGATCTACTGTCTCTGTTATAATATGACAGACCGGCTAGATCTCCTGTCTCTCTTATATAAAGACAGACCAGCTAGATAGTCTGTCTGTATTATAATATTACAGACAAGCTAGATCTACTGTATTTTTATAATATTACAGACCAGCTAGATCTTCTGTTTCTATTATATTATGACAGACCAGCTAGATCTACTGTTTCTATAATATAATGACAGACCAGCTAGATCTACTGTCTCTATTATATTATGACTGACCAGCTAGATTTATGACAGACCAGCTAGATCTTCTGTCTCTATTATATTATGATAGACCAGCGAGATCTACTGTCTCTATTATATTATGACTGACCAGATAGATCTCCTGTCTCTATTATATTATGACAGACCAGATACATCTAATGTCTCTATTATATTTTGACAGACCAGCTAGATCTACTGTCTCTATTATATTATGACAGACCAGCTCGATCTACTTTTTCTATTATATTATGACAGACCAGCTGAATATACTATTTCTATAATATAATGACAGACCAGCTAGATCTACTGTCTCTATTATATTATGACAGACCAGTGAGATCTACTGTTTCTATTATATTATGACAGACCATCTAGATCTAATATTCTATAATATAATGACAGACCAGCTAGATCTACTGTCTCTATTATATTATGACAGACCAGCTAGATCTACTGTTTCTATTATATTATGACAGACCAGCTAGATCTAATGTCTCTTTTATATTGTGACAGACCAGCTAGATCTACTGTCTCTATTATATTATGACAGACCAGCTAGATCTACTGTTTCTATTATATTATGACAGACCAGCTAGATCTACTATTTCTATAAAATAAAGACAGACCAGCTAGATCTATTGTATCTATTATATTATGACAGACCAGCTAGATATACTGTCTCTATTATATTATGACAGATCAGCTAGATCTACTGTCTCTTTTATATTTTGACAGACCAGCTAGATCTATGACAGACCAGCTAGATATATTGTCTCTATCATAATATGACAGACCAGCTAGATCTTCTGTTTCTATTATATTATGACAGATCCGCTAGATCTAATGTCTCTATTATATTATGACAGACCAGCTAGATCTAATGTCTCTATTATATTATGACAGACCAGCTAGATCTACTGTCTCTTTTCTATAATTACAGACCAGCTAGATATACTACTTCTATTATTTTATAACAGACCAGCTAGATCTACTGTGTCTATTATATTATGACAGACCAGCTTGATCTACTATTTATATAATATAATGACAGACCAGCTAGATATACTGTCTCTATCATAATATGACAGACCAGCTAGATCTTCTGTCTCTATTATATTATGATAGACCAGCTAGATCTACTGTCTCATTTACATTATGACAGACCAGCTGGATCTACTGACTCTATTATATTATGATTGACCAGCTAGATCTACTGTCTCTGTTATATTATGACAGACCGGCTAGATCTATGACAGACCAGCTAGATCTACTGTCTCTATTATATTATGACAGACCAGCTAGATCTAATGTCTCTATTATATTTTGACAGACCAGCTAGATCTACTGTCTCTATTATATTATGACAGACCAGCTCGGATCTACTGTTTCTATTATATTATGACAGACCAGCTAGATCTACTATTTCTATAATATAATGACAGACCAGCTAGATCTACTGTCTCTATTATATTATGATAGACCAGCTAGATCTACTGTCTCATTTACATTATGACAGACCAGCTGGATCTACTGACTCTATTATATTATGATTGACCAGCTAGATCTACTGTCTCTGTTATATTATGACAGACCGGCTAGATCTATGACAGACCAGCTAGATCTACTGTCTCTATTATATTATGACAGACCAGCTAGATCTAATGTCTCTATTATATTTTGACAGACCAGCTAGATCTACTGTCTCTATTATATTATGACAGACCAGCTCGATCTACTGTTTCTATAATATAATGACAGACCAGCTAGATCTACTGTCTCTATTATATTATGACAGACCAGCTAGATCTAATGTCTCTATTATATTATGACAGACCAGCTAGATCTAATATTCTATAATATAATGACAGACCAGCTAGATCTACTGTCTCTATTATTTTATTACAGACCAGCTAGATCTAATGTCTTTATTATATTATGACAGACCAGCTAGATCTACTGTCTCTATTATATAATTACAGACCAGCTAGATTTACTACTTATATTATTTTATAACAGACCAGCTAGATCTAAGGTGTCTATTATATTATGACAGACCAGCTTGAACTACTGTTTAGAAAATATTATGACAGACCAGCTAGATCTACTGTCTCTATTATATTATGACAGACCAGCTAGATCTACTGTCTCTGTTATAATATGACAGACCGGCTAGATCTCCTGTCTCTCTTATATAAAGACAGACCAGCTAGATAGTCTGTCTGTATTATAATATTACAGACCAGCTAGATCTACTGTATTTTTTATAATATTACAGACCAGCTAGATCTTCTGTTTATATTATATTATGACAGACCAGCTAGATCTACTGTTTCTATAATATAATGACAGACCAGCTAGATCTACTGTCTCTATTATATTATGACTGACCAGCTAGATTTATGACAGACCAGCTAGATCTTCTGTCTCTATTATATTATGATAGACCAGCGAGATCTACTGTCTCTATTATATTATGACTGACCAGATAGATCTCCTGTCTCTATTATATTATGACAGACCAGATACATCTAATGTCTCTATTATATTTTGACAGACCAGCTAGATCTACTGTCTCTATTATATTATGACAGACCAGCTCGATCTACTTTTTCTATTATATTATGACAGACCAGCTGAATATACTATTTCTATAATATAATGACAGACCAGCTAGATCTACTGTCTCTATTATATTATGACAGACCAGTGAGATCTACTGTTTCTATTATATTATGACAGACCATCTAGATCTAATATTCTATAATATAATGACAGACCAGCTAGATCTACTGTCTCTATTATATTATGACAGACCAGCTAGATCTACTGTTTCTATTATATTATGACAGACCAGCTAGATCTAATGTCTCTTTATATTGTGACAGACCAGCTAGATCTACTGTCTCTATTATATTATGACAGACCAGCTAGATCTACTGTTTCTATTATATTATGACAGACCAGCTAGATCTACTATTTCTATAAAATAAAGACAGACCAGCTAGATCTATTGTATCTATTATATTATGACAGACCAGCTAGATATACTGTCTCTATTATATTATGACAGATCAGCTAGATCTACTGTCTCTTTTATATTTTGACAGACCAGCTAGATCTATGACAGACCAGCTAGATATATTGTCTCTATCATAATATGACAGACCAGCTAGATCTTCTGTCTCTATTATATTATGATAGACCAGCTAGATCTACTGTCTCATTTACATTATGACAGACCAGCTGGATCTACTGACTCTATTATATTATGATTGACCAGCTAGATCTACTGTCTCTGTTATATTATGACAGACCGGCTAGATCTATGACAGACCAGCTAGATCTACTGTCTCTATTATATTATGACAGATCCGCTAGATCTAATGTCTCTATTATATTATGACAGACCAGCTAGATCTAATGTCTCTATTATATTATGACAGACCAGCTAGATCTACTGTCTCTTTTCTATAATTACAGACCAGCTAGATATACTACTTCTATTATTTTATAACAGACCAGCTAGATCTACTGTGTCTATTATATTATGACAGACCAGCTTGATCTACTATTTATATAATATAATGACAGACCAGCTAGATATACTGTCTCTATCATAATATGACAGACCAGCTAGATCTTCTGTCTCTATTATATTATGATAGACCAGCTAGATCTACTGTCTCATTTACATTATGACAGACCAGCTGGATCTACTGACTCTATTATATTATGATTGACCAGCTAGATCTACTGTCTCTGTTATATTATGACAGACCGGCTAGATCTATGACAGACCAGCTAGATCTACTGTCTCTATTATATTATGACAGACCAGCTAGATCTAATGTCTCTATTATATTTTGACAGACCAGCTAGATCTACTGTCTCTATTATATTATGACAGACCAGCTCGATCTACTGTTTCTATTATATTATGACAGACCAGCTAGATCTACTATTTCTATAATATAATGACAGACCAGCTAGATCTACTGTCTCTATTATATTATGATAGACCAGCTAGATCTACTGTCTCATTTACATTATGACAGACCAGCTGGATCTACTGACTCTATTATATTATGATTGACCAGCTAGATCTACTGTCTCTGTTATATTATGACAGACCGGCTAGATCTATGACAGACCAGCTAGATCTACTGTCTCTATTATATTATGACAGACCAGCTAGATCTAATGTGTCTCTATTATATTTTGACAGACCAGCTAGATCTACTGTCTCTATTATATTATGACAGACCAGCTCGATCTACTGTTTCTATAATATAATGACAGACCAGCTAGATCTACTGTCTCTATTATATTATGACAGACCAGCTAGATCTAATGTCTCTATTATATTATGACAGACCAGCTAGATCTAATATTCTATAATATAATGACAGACCAGCTAGATCTACTGTCTCTATTATTTTATTACAGACCAGCTAGATCTAATGTCTTTATTATATTATGACAGACCAGCTAGATCTACTGTCTCTATTATATAATTACAGACCAGCTAGATTTACTACTTATTATTTTATAACAGACCAGCTAGATCTAAGGTGTCTATTATATTATGACAGACCAGCTTGAACTACTGTTTAGAAAATATTATGACAGACCAGCTAGATCTACTGTCTCTATTATATTATGACAGACCAGCTAGATCTACTGTCTCTGTTATAATATGACAGACCGGCTAGATCTCCTGTCTCTCTATATAAAGACAGACCAGCTAGATAGTCTGTCTGTATTATAATATTACAGACCAGCTAGATCTACTGTATTTTTATAATATTACAGACCAGCTAGATCTTCTGTTTATATTATATTATGACAGACCAGCTAGATCTACTGTTTCTATAATATAATGACAGACCAGCTAGATCTACTGTCTCTATTATATTATGACTGACCAGCTAGATTTATGACAGACCAGCTAGATCTTCTGTCTCTATTATATTATGATAGACCAGCGAGATCTACTGTCTCTATTATATTATGACTGACCAGATAGATCTCCTGTCTCTATTATATTATGACAGACCAGATACATCTAATGTCTCTATTATATTTGACAGACCAGCTAGATCTACTGTCTCTATTATATTATGACAGACCAGCTCGATCTACTTTTTCTATTATATTATGACAGACCAGCTGAATATACTATTTCTATAATATAATGACAGACCAGCTAGATCTACTGTCTCTATTATATTATGACAGACCAGTGAGATCTACTGTTTCTATTATATTATGACAGACCATCTAGATCTAATATTCTATAATATAATGACAGACCAGCTAGATCTACTGTCTCTATTATATTATGACAGACCAGCTAGATCTACTGTTTCTATTATATTATGACAGACCAGCTAGATCTAATGTCTCTTTATATTGTGACAGACCAGCTAGATCTACTGTCTCTATTATATTATGACAGACCAGCTAGATCTACTGTTTCTATTATATTATGACAGACCAGCTAGATCTACTATTTCTATAAAATAAAGACAGACCAGCTAGATCTATTGTATCTATTATATTATGACAGACCAGCTAGATATACTGTCTCTATTATATTATGACAGATCAGCTAGATCTACTGTCTCTTTTATATTTTGACAGACCAGCTAGATCTATGACAGACCAGCTAGATATATTGTCTCTATCATAATATGACAGACCAGCTAGATCTTCTGTCTCTATTATATTATGATAGACCAGCTAGATCTACTGTCTCATTTACATTATGACAGACCAGCTGGATCTACTGACCTTCTATTATATTATGATTGACCAGCTAGATCTACTGTCTCTGTTATATTATGACAGACCGGCTAGATCTATGACAGACCAGCTAGATCTACTGTCTCTATTATATTATGACAGATCCGCTAGATCTAATGTCTCTATTATATTATGACAGACCAGCTAGATCTAATGTCTCTATTATATTATGACAGACCAGCTAGATCTACTGTCTCTTTTCTATAATTACAGACCAGCTAGATATACTACTTCTATTATTTTATAACAGACCAGCTAGATCTACTGTGTCTATTATATTATGACAGACCAGCTTGATCTACTATTTATATAATATAATGACAGACCAGCTAGATATACTGTCTCTATCTCATAATATGACAGACCAGCTAGATCTTCTGTCTCTATTATATTATGATAGACCAGCTAGATCTACTGTCTCATTTACATTATGACAGACCAGCTGGATCTACTGGACTCTATTATATTATGATTGACCAGCTAGATCTACTGTCTCTGTATATTATGACAGACCGCTAGATCTATGACAGACCAGCTAGATCTACTGTCTCTATTATATTATGACAGACCAGCTAGATCTAATGTCTCTATTATATTTTGACAGACCAGCTAGATCTACTGTCTCTATTATATTATGACAGACCAGCTCGATCTACTGTTTCTATTATATTATGACAGACCAGCTAGATCTACTATTTCTATAATATAATGACAGACCAGCTAGATCTACTGTCTCTATTATATTATGACAGACCAGCTAGATCTAATGTCTCTATTATATTATGACAGACCAGCGAGATCTACTGTTTCTATTATATTATGACAGACCATCTAGATCTAATATTCTATAATATAATGACAGACCAGCTAGATCTACTGTCTCTATTATATTATGACAGACCAGCTAGATCTAATGTCTCTATTATATTATGACAGACCAGCTAGATCTACTGTGTCTATTATATTATGACAGACCAGCTTGATCTACTATTTATATAATATAATGACAGACCAGCTAGATATACTGCCTCTATCATATTATGACAGACCAGCTCGATCTACTGTTTCTATTATAGTATGACAGACCAGCTAGATCTACTATTTCTATAATATAATGACAGACCAGCTAGATCTACTGTCTCTATTATATTATGACAGACCAGCTAGATCTAATGTCTCTATTATATTATGGCAGACCAGCTAGATCTACTGTCTCTTTTATATTATGACAGACCAGCTAGATCTACTGTCTCTATTATATTATGACAGACCAGCGAGATCTACTGTTTCTATTATATTATGACAGACCATCTAGATCTAATATTCTATAATATAATGACAGACCAGCTAGATCTACTGTCTCTATTATATTATGACTGACCAGCTAGAACTATGACAGACCAGCTAGATCTTCTGTCTCTATTATATTATGATAGACCAGCTAGATCTACTGTCTCTATTATATTATGACAGACCAGCTAGATCTACTACCTCTATTATTTTATGACTGACCAGCTAGATCTATGACAGATCAGCTAGATCTTTTTGTCTCTATTATATTATCATAGACCAGCTCGATCTACTGTCTCTATTATAATATGACTGACCGGTAGATCTATGACAGACCAGCTAGATATATACTGTCTCTGTCATAATATGACAGACCAGCTAGATCTTCTGTCTCTATGATATTATGATAGACCAGCTAGATCTGCACTGTCTCATTTACATTATGACAGACCAGCTGATCTACTGACTCTATTATAATATGACTGACCAGCTAGATCTATGACAGACCAGCTCGATCTTCTGTCTCTATTGTATTATGATAGACCAGCTCGATCTACTGTCTCTATCATAATATGACAGACCAGCTAGATCTTCTGTCTCTATTATATTATGATAGACCAGCTAGATCTACTGTCTCATTTACATTATGACAGACCAGCTGGATCTACTGACTCTATTATATTATGATTGACCAGCTAGATCTACTGTCTCTGTTATATTATGACAGACCGGCTAGATCTATGACAGACCAGCTAGATCTACTGTCTCTATTATATTATGACAGATCCGCTAGATCTAATGTCTCTATTATATTTTGACAGACCAGCTAGATCTACTGTCTCTATTATATTATGACAGACCAGCTCGATCTACTGTTTCTATTATATTATGACAGACCAGCTAGATCTACTATTTCTATAATATAATGAGAGACCAGCTAGATCTACTGTCTCTATTAAATTATGACAGACCAGCTAGATCTAATGTCTCTATTATATTATGACAGACCAGCTAGATCTACTGTCTCTTTTATATTATGACAGACCAGCGAGATCTACTGTCTCTATCATAATATGACAGACCAGCTAGATCTTCTGTCTCTATTATATTATGATAGACCAGCTAGATCTACTGTCTCATTTACATTATGACAGACCAGCTGGATCTACTGACTCTATTATATTATGATTGACCAGCTAGATCTACTGTCTCTGTTATATTATGACAGACCGGCTAGATCTATGACAGACCAGCTAGATCTACTGTCTCTATTATATTATGACAGATCCGCTAGATCTAATGTCTCTATTATATTTTGACAGACCAGCTAGATCTACTGTCTCTATTATATTATGACAGACCAGCTCGATCTACTGTTTCTATTATATTATGACAGACCAGCTAGATCTACTATTTCTATAATATAATGAGAGACCAGCTAGATCTACTGTCTCTATTAAATTATGACAGACCAGCTAGATCTAATGTCTCTATTATATTATGACAGACCAGCTAGATCTACTGTCTCTTTTATATTATGACAGACCAGCGAGATCTACTGTCTCTATTAGATTATGACAGACCAGCGAGATCTACTGTTTCTATTATATTATGACAGACCATCTAGATCTAATATTCTATAATATAATGACAGACCAGCTAGATCTACTGTCTCTATTATATTATGACAGACCAGCTAGATCTAATGTCTCTATTATATTATGACAGACCAGCTAGATCTACTGTCTCTTTTATATAATTACAGACCAGCTAGATATACTACTTCTATTATTTTATAACAGACCAGCTAGATCTACTGTGTCTATTATATTATGACAGACCAGCTTGATCTACTATTTATATAATATAAATGACAGACCAGCTAGATATACTGTCTCTATCATAATATGACAGACCAGCTAGATCTTCTGTCTCTATTATATTATGATAGACCAGCTAGATCTACTGTCTCATTTACATTATGACAGACCAGCTGGATCTACTGACTCTATTATATTATGATTGACCAGCTAGATCTACTGTCTCTGTATATTATGACAGACCGGCTAGATCTATGACAGACCAGCTAGATCTACTGTCTCTATTATATTATGACAGACCAGCTAGATCTAATGTCTCTATTATATTTTGACAGACCAGCTAGATCTACTGTCTCTATTATATTATGACAGACCAGCTCGATCTACTGTTTCTATAATATAATGACAGACCAGCTAGATCTACTGTCTCTATTATATTATGACAGACCAGCTAGATCTAATGTCTCTATTATATTATGACAGACCAGCTAGATCTAATATTCTATAATATAATGACAGACCAGCTAGATCTACTGTCTCTATTATTTTATTACAGACCAGCTAGATCTAATGTCTTTATTATATTATGACAGACCAGCTAGATCTACTGTCTCTATTATATAATTACAGACCAGCTAGATTTACTACTTATATTATTTTATAACAGACCAGCTAGATCTAAGGTGTCTATTATATTATGACAGACCAGCTTGAACTACTGTTTAGAAAATATTATGACAGACCAGCTAGATCTACTGTCTCTATTATATTATGACAGACCAGCTAGATCTACTGTCTCTGTTATAATATGACAGACCGGCTAGATCTCCTGTCTCTCTTATATAAAGACAGACCAGCTAGATAGTCTGTCTGTATTATAATATTACAGACCAGCTAGATCTACTGTATTTTTTATAATATTACAGACCAGCTAGATCTTCTGTTTCTATTATATTATGACAGACCAGCTAGATCTACTGTTTCTATAATATAATGACAGACCAGCTAGATCTACTGTCTCTATTATATTATGACTGACCAGCTAGATTTATGACAGACCAGCTAGATCTTCTGTCTCTATTATATTATGATAGACCAGCGAGATCTACTGTCTCTATTATATTATGACTGACCAGATAGATCTCCTGTCTCTATTATATTATGACAGACCAGATACATCTAATGTCTCTATTATATTTTGACAGACCAGCTAGATCTACTGTCTCTATTATATTATGACAGACCAGCTCGATCTACTTTTTCTATTATATTATGACAGACCAGCTGAATATACTATTTCTATAATATAATGACAGACCAGCTAGATCTACTGTCTCTATTATATTATGACAGACCAGTGAGATCTACTGTTTCTATTATATTATGACAGACCATCTAGATCTAATATTCTATAATATAATGACAGACCAGCTAGATCTACTGTCTCTATTATATTATGACAGACCAGCTAGATCTACTGTTTCTATTATATTATGACAGACCAGCTAGATCTAATGTCTCTTTTATATTGTGACAGACCAGCTAGATCTACTGTCTCTATTATATTATGACAGACCAGCTAGATCTACTGTTTCTATTATATTATGACAGACCAGCTAGATCTACTATTTCTATAAAATAAAGACAGACCAGCTAGATCTATTGTATCTATTATATTATGACAGACCAGCTAGATATACTGTCTCTATTATATTATGACAGATCAGCTAGATCTACTGTCTCTTTTATATTTTGACAGACCAGCTAGATCTATGACAGACCAGCTAGATATATTGTCTCTATCATAATATGACAGACCAGCTAGATCTTCTGTCTCTATTATATTATGATAGACCAGCTAGATCTACTGTCTCATTTACATTATGACAGACCAGCTGGATCTACTGACTCTATTATATTATGATTGACCAGCTAGATCTACTGTCTCTGTTATATTATGACAGACCGGCTAGATCTATGACAGACCAGCTAGATCTACTGTCTCTATTATATTATGACAGATCCGCTAGATCTAATGTCTCTATTATATTATGACAGACCAGCTAGATCTAATGTCTCTATTATATTATGACAGACCAGCTAGATCTACTGTCTCTTTTCTATAATTACAGACCAGCTAGATATACTACTTCTATTATTTTATAACAGACCAGCTAGATCTACTGTGTCTATTATATTATGACAGACCAGCTTGATCTACTATTTATATAATATAATGACAGACCAGCTAGATATACTGTCTCTATCATAATATGACAGACCAGCTAGATCTTCTGTCTCTATTATATTATGATAGACCAGCTAGATCTACTGTCTCATTTACATTATGACAGACCAGCTGGATCTACTGACTCTATTATATTAGGGATTGACCAGCTAGATCTACTGTCTCTGTTATTATGACAGACCGGCTAGATCTATGACAGACCAGCTAGATCTACTGTCTCTATTATATTATGACAGACCAGCTAGATCTAATGTCTCTATTATATTTTGACAGACCAGCTAGATCTACTGTCTCTATTATATTATGACAGACCAGCTTTCGATCTACTGTTTCTATTATATTATGACAGACCAGCTAGATCTACTATTTCTATAATATAATGACAGACCAGCTAGATCTACTGTCTCTATTATATTATGACAGACCAGCTAGATCTAATGTCTCTATTATATTATGACAGACCAGCGAGATCTACTGTTTCTATTATATTATGACAGACCATCTAGATCTAATATTCTATAATATAATGACAGACCAGCTAGATCTACTGTCTCTATTATATTATGACAGACCAGCTAGATCTAATGTCTCTATTATATTATGACAGACCAGCTAGATCTACTGTGTCTATTATATTATGACAGACCAGCTTGATCTACTATTTATATAATATAATGACAGACCAGCTAGATATACTGCCTCTATCATAATATGACAGACCAGCTCGATCTACTGTTTCTATTATAGTATGACAGACCAGCTAGATCTACTATTTCTATAATATAATGACAGACCAGCTAGATCTACTGTCTCTATTATATTATGACAGACCAGCTAGATCTAATGTCTCTATTATATTATGGCAGACCAGCTAGATCTACTGTCTCTTTTATATTATGACAGACCAGCTAGATCTACTGTCTCTATTATATTATGACAGACCAGCGAGATCTACTGTTTCTATTATATTATGACAGACCATCTAGATCTAATATTCTATAATATAATGACAGACCAGCTAGATCTACTGTCTCTATTATATTATGACTGACCAGCTAGAACTATGACAGACCAGCTAGATCTTCTGTCTCTATTATATTATGATAGACCAGCTAGATCTACTGTCTCTATTATATTATGACAGACCAGCTAGATCTACTACCTCTATTATTTTATGACTGACCAGCTAGATCTATGACAGATCAGCTAGATCTTTGTCTCTATTATATTATCATAGACCAGCTCGATCTACTGTCTCTATTATAATATGACTGACCGGCTAGATCTATGACAGACCAGCTAGATATACTGTCTCTGTCATAATATGACAGACCAGCTAGATCTTCTGTCTCTATGATATTATGATAGACCAGCTAGATCTACTGTCTCATTTACATTATGACAGACCAGCTGGATCTACTGACTCTATTATAATATGACTGACCAGCTAGACTAAGACAGACCAGCTCGATCTTCTGTCTCTATTGTATTATGATAGACCAGCTCGATCTACTGTCTCTATCATAATATGACAGACCAGCTAGATCTTCTGTCTCTATTATATTATGATAGACCAGCTAGATCTACTGTCTCATTTACATTATGACAGACCAGCTGGATCTACTGACTCTATTATATTATGATTGACCAGCTAGATCTACTGTCTCTGTTATATTATGACAGACCGCTAGATCTATGACAGACCAGCTAGATCTACTGTCTCTATTATATTATGACAGATCCGCTAGATCTAATGTCTCTATTATATTTTGACAGACCAGCTAGATCTACTGTCTCTGTTATATTATGACAGACCAGCTCGATCTACTGTTTCTATTATATTATGACAGACCAGCTAGATCTACTATTTCTATAATATAATGAGAGACCAGCTAGATCTACTGTCTCTATTAAATTATGACAGACCAGCTAGATCTAATGTCTCTATTATATTATGACAGACCAGCTAGATCTACTGTCTCTTTTATATTATGACAGACCAGCGAGATCTACTGTCTCTATTAGATTATGACAGACCAGCGAGATCTACTGTTTCTATTATATTATGACAGACCATCTAGATCTTAATATTCTATAATATAAATGACAGACCAGCTAGATCTACTGTCTCTATTATATTATGACAGACCAGCTAGATCTAATGTCTCTATTATATTATGACAGACCAGCTAGATCTACTGTCTCTTTTATATAATTACAGACCAGCTAGATATACTACTATTATTTTATAACAGACCAGCTAGATCTACTGTGTCTATTATATTATGACAGACCAGCTTGATCTACTATTTATATAATATAATGACAGACCAGCTAGATATACTGTCTCTATCAATATGACAGACCAGCTAGATCTTCTGTCTCTATTATATTATGATAGACCAGCTAGATCTACTGTCTCATTTACATTATGACAGACCAGCTGGATCTACTGACTCTATTATATTATGATTGACCAGCTAGATCTACTGTCTCTGTTATATTATGACAGACCGGCTAGATCTATGACAGACCAGCTAGATCTACTGTCTCTATTATATTATGACAGACCAGCTAGATCTAATGTCTCTATTATATTTTGACAGACCAGCTAGATCTACTGTCTCTATTATATTATGACAGACCAGCTCGATCTACTGTTTCTATAATATAATGACAGACCAGCTAGATCTACTGTCTCTATTATATTATGACAGACCAGCTAGATCTAATGTCTCTATTATATTATGACAGACCAGCTAGATCTACTGTCTCTTTTATATTATGACAGACCAGCTAGATCTAATATTCTATAATATAATGACAGACCAGCTAGATCTACTGTCTCATTTACATTATGACAGACCAGCTGGATCTACTGACTCTATTATAATATGACTGACCAGCTAGATCTATGACAGACCAGCTCGATCTTCTGTCTCTATTGTATTATGATAGACCAGCTCGATCTACTGTCTCTATCATAATATGACAGACCAGCTAGATCTTTTGTCTCTATTATATTATGATAGACCAGCTCGATCTACTGTCTCTATTATAATATGACTGACCAGCTCGATCTATGACAGACCAGCTAGATATACTGTCTCTATCATAATATGACAGACCAGCTAGATCTTCTGTCTCTATTATATTATGATAGACCAGCTAGATCTACTGTCTCATTTACATTATGACAGACCAGCTGGATCTACTGACTCTATTATATTATGATTGACCAGCTAGATCTACTGTCTCTGTTATATTATGACAGACCGGCTAGATCTATGACAGACCAGCTAGATCTACTGTCTCTATTATATTATGACAGATCCGCTAGATCTAATGTCTCTATTATATTTGACAGACCAGCTAGATCTACTGTCTCTATTATATTATGACAGACCAGCTCGATCTACTGTTTCTATTATATTACGACAGACCAGCTAGATCTACTATTTCTATAATATAATGAGAGACCAGCTAGATCTACTGTCTCTATTATATTATGACAGACCAGCTAGATCTAATGTCTCTATTATATTATGACAGACCAGCTAGATCTACTGTCTCTTTTATATTATGACAGACCAGCGAGATCTACTGTCTCTATTAGATTATGACAGACCAGCGAGATCTACTGTTTCTATTATATTATGACAGACCATCTAGATCTAATATTCTATAATATAATGATAGACCAGCTAGATCTACTGTCTCTATTATATTATGACAGACCAGCTAGATGTCTCTATTATATTATGACAGACCAGCTAGATCTACTGTCTCTTTATATAATTACAGACCAGCTAGATATACTACTTCTATTATTTTATAACAGACCAGCTAGATCTACTGTGTCTATTATATTATGACAGACCAGCTTGATCTACTATTTATATAATATAATGACAGACCAGCTAGATATACTTGTCTCTATCATAATATGACAGACCAGCTAGATCTTCTGTCTCTATTATATTATGATAGACCAGCTAGATCTACTGTCTCATTTACATTATGACAGACCAGCTGGATCTACTGACTCTATTATATTATGACAGACCGGCTAGATCTATGACAGACCAGCTAGATCTACTGTCTCTATTATATTATGACAGACCAGCTAGATCTAATGTCTCTATTATATTTTGACAGACCAGCTAGATCTACTGTCTCTATTATATTATGACAGACCAGCTCAATCTACTGTTTCTATAATATAATGACAGACCAGCTAGATCTACTGTCTCTATTATATTATGACAGACCAGCTAGATCTAATGTCTCTATTATATTATGACAGACCAGCTAGATCTACTGTCTCTTTTATATAATTACAGACCAGCTAGATATACTACTTCTATTATTTTATAACAGACCAGCTAGATCTACTGTGTCTATTATATTATGACAGACCAGCTTGATCTACTATTTATATAATATAATGACAGACTAGCTAGATATACTGTCTCTATCATAATATGACAGACCAGCTAGATCTTCTGTCTCTATTATATTATGATAGACCAGCTAGATCTACTGTCTCATTTACATTATGACAGACCAGCTGGATCTACTGACTCTATTATATTATGACAGACCGGCTAGATCTATGACAGACCAGCTAGATCTACTGTCTCTATTATATTATGACAGATCAGCTAGATCTAATGTCTCTATTATATTTTGACAGACCAGCTAGATCTACTGTCTCTATTATATTGCGACAGACCAGCTCAATCTACTGTTTCTATAATATAATGACAGATAGCTAGATCTACTGTCTCTATTATTTTATTACAGACCAGCTTAGATCTAATGTCTTTATTATATTATGACAGACCAGCTAGATCTACTGTCTCTATTATATAATTACAGACCAGCTAGATTTACTACTTATATTATTTTATAACAGACCAGCTAGATCTAAGGTGTCTATTAGTATTATGACAGACCAGCTTGAACTACTGTTTAGAAAATATTATGACAGACCAGCTAGATCTACTGTCTCTATTATATTATGACAGACCAGCTAGATCTACTGTCTCTGTTATAATATGACAGACCAGCTAGATCTCCTGTCTCTCTTATATTAAGACAGACCAGCTAGATAGTCTGTCTGTATTATAATATTACAGACCAGCTAGATCTACTGTATTTTTATATTATTACAGACCAGCTAGATCTTCTGTTTCTATTATATTAAGACAGACCAGCTAGATCTACTGTTTCTATAATATAATGACAGACCAGCTAGATCTACTGTCTCTATTATATTATGACTGACCAGCTAGATTTATGACAGACCAGCTAGATCGACCAGCTAGATCTTCTGTCTCTATTATATTATGATAGACCAGCGAGATCTACTGTCTCTATTATATTATGACTGACCAGATAGATCTCCTGTCTCTATTATATTATGACAGACCAGATACATCTAATGTCTCTATTATATTTTGACAGACCAGCTAGATCTACTGTCTCTATTATATTATGACAGACCAGCTCGATCTACTTTTTCTATTATATTATGACAGACCAGCTGAATATACTATTTCTATAATATAATGACAGACCAGCTAGATCTACTGTCTCTATTATATTATGACAGACCAGCGAGATCTACTGTTTCTATTATATTATGACAGACCATCTAGATCTAATATTCTATAATATAATGACAGACCAGCTAGATCTACTGTCTCTATTATATTATGACAGACCAGCTAGATCTACTGTTTCTATTATATTATGACAGACCAGCTAGATTTACTGTTTCTATTATATTATGACAGACCAGCTAGATCTACTATTTCTATAAAATAAAGACAGACCAGCTAGATCTATTGTATCTATTATATTATGACAGACAAGCTAGATATACTGTCTCTATTATATTATGACAGATCAGCTAGATCTACTGTCTCTTTTATATTTTGACAGACCAGCTAGATCTATGACAGACCAGCTAGATATACTGTCTCTATCATAATATGACAGACCAGCTAGATCTTCTGTCTCTATTATATTATGATAGACCAGCTAGATCTACTGTCTCATTTACATTATGACAGACCAGCTGGATCTACTGACTCTATTATATTATGACAGACCATCTAGATCTAATATTCTATAATATAACACAGACCAGCTAGATCTACTGTCTCTATTATATTAAGGACAGACCAGCTAGATCTAATGTTCCTATTATATTATGACAGACCAGCTAGATCTACTGTCTCTTTTATATAATTACAGACCAGCTAGATATACTACTTCTATTATTTTATAACAGACCAGCTAGATCTACTGTGTCTATTATATTATGACAGACCAGCTTGATCTACTATTTATATAATATAACAGACCAGCTAGATATACTTGTCTCTATCATAATATGACAGACCAGCTAGATCTTCTGTCTCTATTATATTATGATAGACCAGCTAGATCTACTGTCTCATTTTACATTATGACAGACCAGCTGGATCTACTGACTCTATTATATTATGACAGACCGGCTAGATCTATGACAGACCAGCTAGATCTACTGTCTCTATTATATTATGACAGACCAGCTAGATCTAATGTCTCTATTATATTTTGACAGACCAGCTAGATCTACTGTCTCTATTATATTATGACAGACCAGCTCAATCTACTGTTTCTATAATATAATGACAGACCAGCTAGATCTACTGTCTCTATTATATTATGACAGACCAGCTAGATCTAATGTCTCTATTATATTATGACAGACCAGCTAGATCTACTGTCTCTTTTATATATATTACAGACCAGCTAGATATACTACTTCTATTATTTTATAACAGACCAGCTAGATCTACTGTGTCTATTATATTATGACAGACCAGCTTGATCTACTATTTATATAATATAATGACAGACTAGCTAGATATACTGTCTCTATCATAATATGACAGACCAGCTAGATCTTCTGTCTCTATTATATTATGATAGACCAGCTAGATCTACTGTCTCATTTACATTATGACAGACCAGCTGGATCTACTGACTCTATTATATTATGACAGACCGGCTAGATCTATGACAGACCAGCTAGATCTACTGTCTCTATTATATTATGACAGATCAGCTAGATCTAATGTCTCTATTATATTTTGACAGACCAGCTAGATCTACTGTCTCTATTATATTATGACAGACCAGCTCAATCTACTGTTTCTATAATATAATGACAGACCAGCTAGATCTACTGTCTCTATTATTTTATTACAGACCAGCTAGATCTAATGTCTTTATTATATTATGACAGACCAGCTAGATCTACTGTCTCTATTATATAATTACAGACCAGCTAGATTTACTACTTATATTATTTTATAACAGACCAGCTAGATCTAAGGTGTCTATTATATTATGACAGACCAGCTTGAACTACTGTTTAGAAAATATTATGACAGACCAGCTAGATCTACTGTCTCTATTATATTATGACAGACCAGCTAGATCTACTGTCTCTGTTATAATATGACAGACCAGCTAGATCTCCTGTCTCTCTTATATTAAGACAGACCAGCTAGATAGTCTGTCTGTATTATAATATTACAGACCAGCTAGATCTACTGTATTTTTTATAATATTACAGACCAGCTAGATCTTCTGTTTCTATTATATTATGACAGACCAGCTAGATCTACTGTTTCTATAATATAATGACAGACCAGCTAGATCTACTGTCTCTATTATATTATGACTGACCAGCTAGATTTATGACAGACCAGCTAGATCGACCAGCTAGATCTTCTGTCTCTATTATATTATGATAGACCAGCGAGATCTACTGTCTCTATTATATTATGACTGACCAGATAGATCTCCTGTCTCTATTATATTATGACAGACCAGATACATCTAATGTCTCTATTATATTTTGACAGACCAGCTAGATCTACTGTCTCTATTATATTATGACAGACCAGCTCGATCTACTTTTCTATTATATTATGACAGACCAGCTGAATATACTATTTCTATAATATAATGACAGACCAGCTAGATCTACTGTCTCTATTATATTATGACAGACCAGCGAGATCTACTGTTTCTATTATATTATGACAGACCATCTAGATCTAATATTCTATAATATAATGACAGACCAGCTAGATCTACTGTCTCTATTATATTATGACAGACCAGCTAGATCTACTGTTTCTATTATATTATGACAGACCAGCTAGATTTACTGTTTCTATTATATTATGACAGACCAGCTAGATCTACTATTTCTATAAAATAAAGACAGACCAGCTAGATCTATTGTATCTATTATATTATGACAGACAAGCTAGATATACTGTCTCTATTATATTATGACAGATCAGCTAGATCTACTGTCTCTTTTATATTTTGACAGACCAGCTAGATCTATGACAGACCAGCTAGATATACTGTCTCTATCATAATATGACAGACCAGCTAGATCTTCTGTCTCTATTATATTATGATAGACCAGCTAGATCTACTGTCTCATTTACATTATGACAGACCAGCTGGATCTACTGACTCTATTATATTATGATTGACCAGCTAGATCTACTGTCTCTGTTATATTATGACAGACCGGCTAGATCTATGACAGACCAGCTAGATCTACTGTCTCTATTATATTATGACAGATCCGCTAGATCTAATGTCTCTATTATATTTTGACAGACCAGCTAGATCTACTGTTTCTATTATATTATGACAGACCAGCTAGATCTACTATTTATATAATATAATGAGAGACCAGCTAGATCTACTGTCTCTATTATATTATGACAGACCAGCGAGATCTACTGTCTCTATTAGATTATGACAGACCAGCGAGATCTACTGTTTCTATTATATTATGACAGACCATCTAGATCTAATATTCTATAATATAATGACAGACCAGCTAGATCTACTGTCTCTATTATATTATGACAGACCAGCTAGATCTAATGTCTCTATTATATTATGACAGACCAGCTAGATCTACTGTCTCTTTTATATAATTACAGACCAGCTAGATATACTACTTCTATTATTTTATAACAGACCAGCTGGATCTACTGTGTCTATTATATTATGACAGACCAGCTTGATCTACTATTTATATAATATAATGACAGACCAGCTAGATATACTGTCTCTATCATAATATGACAGACCAGCTAGATCTTCTGTCTCTATTATATTATGATAGACCAGCTAGATCTACTGTCTCATTTACATTATGACAGACCAGCTGGATCTACTGACTCTATTATATTATGATTGACCAGCTAGATCTACTGTCTCTGTTATATTATGACAGACCGGCTAGATCTATGACAGACCAGCTAGATCTACTGTCTCTATTATATTATGACAGACCAGCTAGATCTAATGTCTCTATTATATTTTGACAGACCAGCTAGATCTACTGTCTCTATTATATTGTGACAGACCAGCTCGATCTACTGTTTCTATAATATAATGACAGACCAGCTAGATCTACTGTCTCTATTATATTATGACAGACCAGCTAGATATAATGTCTCTATTATATTATGACAGACCAGCTCGATCTACTGTCTCTATTATATTATGACAGATCGGCTAGATCTAATGTCTCTATTGTATTATGACAGACCAGCTAGATCTACTGTCTCTATTATATTATGACATACCAGCTAGATCTACTGTTTCTATTATATTATGACAGACCAGCTCGATCTACTATTTCTATCATATAATGACAGACCAGCTAGATCTACTGTTTCTAGTTTTATTATGACAGACCAGCTAGATCTACTATTTATATAATATAATGACAGACCAGCTAGATCTACTGTCTCTATTATATTATGACAGACCAGCTAGATCTAATGTCTCTATTATATTATGACAGACCAGCTAGATCTAATGTCTCTATTATAATATGACAGACCAGCTAGAACTACTGTCTCTCTTGTATTATGGCAGACCAGCTAGATCTACTGTCTCTTTTATATTATGACAGACCAGCTAGATCTACTGTCTCTATTATATTATGACAGATCGGCTAGATCTAATGTCTCTATTATAATATGACAGACCAGCTAGAACTACTGTCTCTCTTGTATTATGGCAGACCAGCTAGATCTACTGTCTCATTTACATTATGACAGACCAGCTGGATCTACTGACTCTATTATATTATGATTGACCAGCTAGATCTACTGTCTCTGTTATATTATGACAGACCGGCTAGATCTATGACAGACCAGCTAGATCTACTGTCTCTATTATATTATGACAGACCAGCTAGATCTAATGTCTCTATTATATTTTGACAGACCAGCTAGATCTACTGTCTCTATTATATTATGACAGACCAGCTCGATCTACTGTTTCTATAATATAATGACAGACCAGCTAGATCTACTGTCTCTATTATATTATGACAGACCAGCTAGATATAATGTCTCTATTATATTATGACAGACCAGCTCGATCTACTGTCTCTATTATATTATGACAGATCGGCTAGATGTAATGTCTCTATTGTATTATGACAGACCAGCTAGATCTACTGTCTCTATTATATTATGACATACCAGCTAGATCTACTGTTTCTATTATATTATGACAGACCAGCTAGATCTACTATTTCTATCATATAATGACAGACCAGCTAGATCTACTGTTTCTAGTTTTATTATGACAGACCAGCTAGATCTACTATTTATATAATATAATGACAGACCAGCTAGATCTACTGTCTCTATTATATTATGACAGACCAGCTAGATCTAATGTCTCTATTATATTATGACAGACCAGCTAGATCTAATGTCTCTATTATAATATGACAGACCAGCTAGAACTACTGTCTCTCTTGTATTATGGCAGACCAGCTAGATCTACTGTTTCTATTATATTATGACAGACCAGCTAGATCTAATGTCTCTTTTATATTATGACAGACCAGCTAGATCTACTGTCTCTATTATATTATGACAGATCGGCTAGATCTAATGTCTCTATTGTATTATGACAGACCAGCTAGATCTACTGTCTCTATTGTAGTATGCCAGACCAGCTAGAACTACTGTCTCTATTGTATTATGACATACCAGCTAGATATACTGTCTCTATTATATTATGACAGACCAGCTAGATCTACTGTGTCTATGATAATATGACAGACCAGCTCGATCTACTGTCTCTATTATATTATGACAGACCAGCTAGATCTACTGTCTCTATTATATTATGACAGACCAGCTAGATCTAATGTCTCTATTATAATATGACAGACGAGCGAGATCTACTGTCTCTCTTGTATTATGACAGACCAGCTAGATCTACTGTCTCTATTGTATTATGACATACCAGCTAGATATACTGTCTCTATTATATTATGACAGACCAGCTCAATCTAATGTCTCTATTATATTATGACAGACCAGCTAGATCTACTGTCTCTATTATATTATGACAGACCAGCTAGATCTACTGTCTCTATTATATTATGACAGACCAGCTAGATATACTGTCTCTATTATATTATGACATGCCAGCTAGATATATTGTCTCTATTATATTATGACAGACCATCTAGATATACTGTCTCTATTATATTATGACAGACCAGCTAGATCTACTGTCTCTATTATATTATGACAGACCAGCTAGATCTACTGTCTCTTTTATATTATGACAGACCAGCTAGATCTACTGTCTCTATTGTATTATGACATACCAGCTAGATCTACTGTCTCTTTTATATTATGACAGACCAGCTAGATCTACTGTCTCTATTATATTATGACAGACCAGCTAGATCTAATGTCTCTATTATATTATGACAGACCAGCTAGATCTAATGTCTCTATTATATTATTACAGACCAGCTAGATCTACTGTCTCTATTGTATTATGACAGATCAGCTAGATCTACTGTCTCAATTATAACATGACAGACCAGCTCGATCTACTGTCTCTGTTATATTATGACAGACCAGCTAGATCTAATGTCTCTATTATATTATGACAGACCAGCTAGATCTACTGTCTCTATTATATTATGACAGATCGGCTAGATCTAATGTCTCTATTGTATTATGACAGACCAGCTAGATCTACTGTCTCTATTGTAGTATGACAGATCGGCTCGATCTAATGTCTCTATTATATTATGACAGACCAGCTAGATCTACTGTCTCTTTTATATTATGACAGACCAGCTAGATCTACTGTCTCTATTATATTATGACAGACCAGCTAGATCTAATGTCTCTATTATATTATGACAGACCAGCTAGAGCTAATGTCTCTATTATATTATGACAGACCAGCTAGATCTACTGTCTCTATTATATTATGACAGACCAGCTAGATCTACTGTCTCTATTGTATTATGACAGACCAGCTAAAACTACTGTCTCTATTGTATTATGACAGACCAGCTAGATCTACTGTCTCTATTGTATTATGACAGACCAGCTAGATCTACTGTCTCTATTGTATTATGACAGACCAGCTAGATCTACTGTCTCTATTATATTATTACAGACCAGCTAGATCTACTGTCTCTATTGTATTATGACAGACCAGCTAGATCTACTGTCTCAATTATAACATGACAGACCAGCTCGATCTACTGTCTCTGCTATATTATGACAGACCAGCTAGATCTAATGTCTCTATTATATTATGACAGAACAGCTAGATCTACTGTCTCTATTATATTATTACAGACCAGCTAGATCTACTGTCTCTATTATATTATGACAGACCAGCTAGATCTAATGTCTCTATTATATTATGACAGACCAGCTAGATATACTGTCTCTATTATATTATGACAGACCAGCTAGATCTAATGTCTCTATTATATTATGACAGACCAGCTAGATATACTGTCTCTATTATATTATGACAGATCGGCTCGATCTAATGTCTCTATTATATTATGACAGACCAGCTAGATCTACTGTCTCTTTTATATTATGACAGACCAGCTAGATCTACTGTCTCTATTATATTATGACAGACCAGCTAGATCTACTGTCTCTATTATATTATGACAGACCAGCTAGATCTAATGTCTCTATTATATTATGACAGACCAGCTTGATCTACTGTCTCTATTATATTATGACAGATCGGCTAGATATAATGTCTCTATTATATTATGACAGACCAGCTAGATATACTGTCTCTATTGTAGTATGCCAGACCAGCTAGAACTACTGTATCTATTGTATTATGACAGACCAGCTAGATCTACTGTGTCTATGATAATATGACAGACCAGCTCGATCTACTGTCTCTATTATATTATGACAGACCAGCTAGATCTACTGTCTCTATTATATTATGACAGACCAGCTAGATCTAATGTCTGTATTATAATATGACAGACGAGCGAGATCTACTGTCTCTCTTGTATTATGACAGACCAGCTAGATCTACTGTCTCTATTGTATTATGACAGACCAGCTAGATCTACTGTGTCTATGATAATATGACAGACCAGCTCGATCTACTGTCTCTATTATATTATGACAGACCAGCTAGATCTACTGTCTCTATTATATTATGACAGACCAGCTAGATCTAATGTCTCTATTATAATATGACAGACGAGCGAGATCTACTGTCTCTCTTGTATTATGACAGACCAGCTAGATCTACTGTCTCTATTGTATTATGACATACCAGCTAGATATACTGTCTCTATTATATTATGACAGACCAGCTCAATCTAATGTCTCTATTATATTATGACAGACCAGCTAGATCTACTGTCTCTATTATATTATGACAGACCAGCTAGATCTACTGTCTCTATTATATTATGACAGACCAGCTAGATATACTGTCTCTATTATATTATGACATGCCAGCTAGATATACTGTCTCTATTATATTATGACAGACCAGCTAGATATATTGTCTCTATTATATTATGACAGACCATCTAGATATACTGTCTCTATTATATTATGACAGACCAGCTAGATCTACTGTCTCTATTATATTATGACAGACCAGCTAGATCTACTGTCTCTTTTATATTATGACAGACCAGCTAGATCTACTGTCTCTATTGTATTATGACATACCAGCTAGATCTACTGTCTCTTTTATATTATGACAGACCAGCTAGATCTACTGTCTCTATTATATTATGACAGACCAGCTAGATCTAATGTCTCTATTATATTATGACAGACCAGCTAGATCTAATGTCTCTATTATATTATTACAGACCAGCTAGATCTACTGTCTCTATTGTATTATGACAGATCAGCTAGATCTACTGTCTCAATTATAACATGACAGACCAGCTCGAAATACTGTCTCTGTTATATTATGACAGACCAGCTAGATCTAATGTCTCTATTATATTATGACAGACCAGCTAGATCTACTGTCTCTATTATATTATGACAGATCGGCTAGATCTAATGTCTCTATTGTATTATGACAGACCAGCTAGATCTACTGTCTCTATTGTAGTATGACAGATCGGCTCGATCTAATGTCTCTATTATATTATGACAGACCAGCTAGATCTACTGTCTCTTTTATATTATGACAGACCAGCTAGATCTACTGTCTCTATTATATTATGACAGACCAGCTAGATCTAATGTCTCTATTATATTATGACAGACCAGCTAGAGCTAATGTCTCTATTATATTATGACAGACCAGCTAGATCTACTGTCTCTATTATATTATGACAGACCAGCTAGATCTACTGTCTCTATTGTATTATGACAGACCAGCTAAAACTACTGTCTCTATTGTATTATGACAGACCAGCTAGATCTACTGTCTCTATTGTATTATGACAGACCAGCTAGATCTACTGTCTCTATTGTATTATGACAGACCAGCTAGATCTACTGTCTCTATTATATTATTACAGACCAGCTAGATCTACTGTCTCTATTGTATTATGACAGACCAGCTAGATCTACTGTCTCAATTATAACATGACAGACCAGCTCGATCTACTGTCTCTGTTATATTATGACAGACCAGCTAGATCTAATGTCTCTATTATATTATGACAGAACAGCTAGATCTACTGTCTCTATTATATTATTACAGACCAGCTAGATCTACTGTCTCTATTATATTATGACAGACCAGCTAGATCTAATGTCTCTATTATATTATGACAGACCAGCTAGATATACTGTCTCTATTATATTATGACAGACCAGCTAGATCTAATGTCTCTATTATATTATGACAGACCAGCTAGATATACTGTCTCTATTATATTATGACAGATCGGCTCGATCTAATGTCTCTATTATATTATGACAGACCAGCTAGATCTACTGTCTCTTTTATATTATGACAGACCAGCTAGATCTACTGTCTCTATTATATTATGACAGACCAGCTAGATCTACTGTCTCTATTATATTATGACAGACCAGCTAGATCTAATGTCTCTATTATATTATGACAGACCAGCTAGAGCTAATGTCTCTATTATATTATGACAGACCAGCTTGATCTACTGTCTCTATTATATTATGACAGATCGGCTAGATATAATGTCTCTATTATATTATGACAGACCAGCTAGATATACTGTCTCTATTGTAGTATGCCAGACCAGCTAGAATTACTGTATCTATTGTATTATGACAGACCAGCTAGATCTACTGTGTCTATGATAATATGACAGACCAGCTCGATCTACTGTCTCTATTATATTATGACAGACCAGCTAGATCTACTGTCTCTATTGTATTATGACATACCAGCTAGATCTAATGTCTCTATTATAATATGACAGACGAGCGAGATCTACTGTCTCTCTTGTATTATGACAGACCAGCTAGATCTACTGTCTCTATTGTATTATGACAGACCAGCTAGATCTACTGTGTCTATGATAATATGACAGACCAGCTCGATCTACTATTTCTATAATGTAATGACAGACCAGCTAGATCTACTGTCTCTATTATATTATGACAGACCAGCTAGATCTAATGTCTCTATTATAATATGACAGACCAGCTAGATCTACTGTCTCTATTGTATTATGACAGACCAGCTAGATCTACTGTCTCTATTGTATTATGACATACCAGCTAGATATACTGTCTCTATTATATTATGACAGACCACGTCGATCTAATGTCTCTATTATATTATGACAGACCATCTAGAGCTAATGTCTCTATTATATTATGACAGACCAGCTAGATCTACTGTCTCTATTATATTATGACAGACCAGCTAGATATACTGTCTCTATTGTATTATGACAGACCAGCTAGATCTACTGTCTCTTTTATATTATGACAGACCAGCTAGATCTACTGTCTCTATTGTATTATGACATACCAGCTAGATCTACTGTCTCTATTATATTATTACAGACCAGCTAGATCTACTGTCTCTATTATATTATGACAGATCGGCTCGATCTAATGTCTCTATTATATTATGACAGACCAGCTAGATCTACTGTCTCTATTGTATTATGACAGACCAGCTAGATCTACTGTCTCTATTGTATTATGACATACCAGCTAGATATACTGTCTCTATTATATTATGACAGACCACGTCGATCTAATGTCTCTATTATATTATGACAGACCATCTAGAGCTAATGTCTCTATTATATTATGACAGACCAGCTAGATCTACTGTCTCTATTATATTATGACAGACCAGCTAGATATACTGTCTCTATTATATTATGACAGACCAGCTAGATATACTGTCTCTATTATATTATGACAGACCAGCTAGATATACTGTCTCTATTATATTATGACAGACCAGCTAGATATACTGTCTCTATTATATTATGACAGACCATCTAGATATACTGTCTCTATTATATTATGACAGACCAGCGAGATCTACTATCTCTTTTATATTATGACAGATCGGCTAGATCTAATGTCTCTATTATATTATGACAGACCAGCGTGATCTACAGTCTCTATTATATTATGACAGATCGGCTAGATTTAATGCCTCTATTATATTATGACAGACCAGCTAGATCTACTGTCTCTTTTATATTATGACAGACCAGCTAGATCTACTGTCTCTATTGTATTATGACATACCAGCTAGATCTACTGTCTCTATTATATTATTACAGACCAGCTAGATCTACTGTCTCTATTATATTATGACAGATCGGCTCGATCTAATGTCTCTATTATATTATGACAGACCAGCTAGATCTACTGTCTCTTTTATATTATGACAGACCAGCTAGATCTACTGTCTCTATTGTATTATGACAGACCAGCTAGATCTAATGTCTCTATTATATTATGACAGACCAGCTAGATCTAATGTCTCTATTATAATATGACAGACCAGCTAGATCTACTGTCTCTATTGTATTATGACAGACCAGCTAGATCTACTGTCTCTATTGTATTATGACATACCAGCTAGATATACTGTCTCTATTATATTATGACAGACCACGTCGATCTAATGTCTCTATTATATTATGACAGACCATCTAGAGCTAATGTCTCTATTATATTATGACAGATCGGCTAGATCTAATGTCTATATTATATTATGACAGACCAGCGTGATCTACAGTCTCTATTATATTATGACAGATCGGCTAGATATAATGTCTCTATTATATTATGACAGACCAGCTAGATCTACTGTCTCTATTATATTATGACAGATCGGCTAGATTTAATGCCTCTATTATATTATGACAGACCAGCTAGATCTACTGTCTCTTTTATATTATGACAGACCAGCTAGATCTACTGTCTGTATTGTATTATGACATACCAGCTAGATCTACTGTCTCTATTATATTATTACAGACCAGCTAGATCTACTGTCTCTATTATATTATGACAGATCGGCTCGATCTAATGTCTCTATTATATTATGACAGACCAGCTAGATCTACTGTCTCTTTTATATTATGACAGACCAGCTAGATCTCCTGTCTCTATTATATTATGACAGACCAGCTAGATCTACTGTCTCTATTATATTATGACAGACCAGCTAGATCTAATGTCTCTATTATATTATGACAGACCAGCTAGATCTAATGTCTCTATTATATTATGACAGACCAGCTAGAGCTAATGTCTCTATTATATTATGACAGACCAGCTTGATCTACTGTCTCTATTATATTATGACAGATCGGCTAGATATAATGTCTCTATTATATTATGACAGACCAGTTAGATATACTGTCTCTATTGTGGTATGCCAGACCAGCTAGAACTACTGTCTCTATTGTATTATGACAGACCAGCTAGATCTACTGTGTCTATGATAATATGACAGACCAGCTCGATCTACTGTCTCTATTATATTATGACAGACCAGCTAGATCTACTGTTTCTATTATATTATGAAAGACCAGCTAGATCTACTATTTCTATAATACAATGACAGACCAGCTAGATCTACTGTCTCTATTATATTATGACAGACCAGCTAGATCTAATGTCTCTATTATAATATGACAGACCAGCTAGATCTACTGTCTCTATTGTATTATGACAGACCAGCTAGATCTACTGTCTCTATTGTATTATGACATACCAGCTAGATATACTGTCTCTATTATATTATGACAGACCAGCTAGATCTAATGTCTCTATTATATTATGACAGACCAGCTAGAGCTAATGTCTCTATTATATTATGACAGACCAGTATGATCTACTGTCTCTTTTATATTATGACAGACCAGCTAGATCTACTGTCTCTATTATATTATGACAGATCGGCTAGATCTAATGTCTCTATTGTATTATGACAGACGAGCTAGATCTACTGTCTCTATTATATTATGAAAGACCAGCTAGATCTACTGTCTCTATTATATTATGACAGACCAGCTTGATCTACTGTCTCTATTATATTATGACAGATCGGCTAGATATAATGTCTCTATTATATTATGACAGACCAGCTAGATCTACTGTCTCTATTATATTATGACAGATCGGCTCGATCTAATATCTCTATTATAATATGACAGACCAGCTTGAGCTAATGTCTCTATTATATTATTACAGACCAGCTAGATCTACTGTCTCTATTATATTATGACAGATCGGCTAGATCTAATGTCTCTATTGTATTATGACAGACCAGCTAGATCTACTGTATCTATTATATTATGACAGACCAGCTAGATCTAGTGTCTCTATTATATTATGACAGACCAGCTAGATATACGGTCTCTATTAAATTATGACAGACCAGCTAGATATACTGTCTCTATTATATTATGACAGACCATCTAGATATACTGTTTTTATTATATTATGACAGACCAGCTAGATCTACTGTTTCTATTATATTATGACAGACCAGCTAGATCTACTATTTCAATAATATAATGACAGACCAGCTTGATCTACTGTCTCTATTATATTATGACAGATCGGCTAGATATAATGTCTCTATTATATTATGACAGACCAGCTAGATCTACTGTCTCTATTATATTATGACAGATCGGCTCGATCTAAAATCTCTATTATATTATGACAGACCACCTAGATCTACTGTCTCTTTTAAATTATGACAGACCAGCTAGATCTACTGTCTCTATTATATTATGACAGACCAGCTAGATATACAGTCTCTATTATATTATGACAGACCAGATAGATATACTGTCTCTATTATATTATGACAGACCATCTAGATATACTGTCTCTATTATATTATGACAGACCAGCTAGATCTACTGTTTCTATTATATTATGACAGACCAGCTAGATCTACTATTTCAATAATATAATGACAGACCAGCTTGATCTACTGTCTCTATTGTATTATGACAGATCAGCTAGATATACTGTCTCTATTATATTATGACAGACCAGCTAGATCTACTGTCTCTATTATATTATGACAGATCGGCTAGATCTAATATCTCTATTATATTATGACAGACCACCTAGATCTACTGTCTCTTTTAAATTATGACAGACCAGCCAGATCTACTGTCTCTATTATATTATATTATGACAGACCAGCTAGATATACTGTCTCTGTTATATTATGACAGACCAGCTAGATCTACTGTCTCTTTTATATTATGACAGACCAGCTAGATCTACTGTCTCTATTATATTATGACAGATCGGCTAGATATAATGTCTCTATTATATTATTACAGACCAGCTAGATCTACTGTCTCTATTGTATTATGACAGACCAGCTAGAACTACTGTCTCTATTGTATTATGACAGACCAGCTAGATCTACTGTCTCTATTGTATTATGACAGACCAGCTAGATCTACTGTCTCTATTATATTATGACAGATCGGCTCGATCTACTGTCTCTATTATATTATGACAGATCGGCTAGATCTAATGTCTCTATTGTATTATGACAGACCAGCTAGATCTACTGTCTCTATTATATTATGACAGACCAGCTAGATATACGGTCTCTATTATATTATGACAGACCAGCTAGATATACTGTCTCTATTATATTATGACAGACCAGCTAGATATACTGTCTCTATTATATTATGACAGACCACGTCGATCTAATGTCTCTATTTTATTATGACAGACCATCTAGAGCTAATGTCTCTATTATATTATGACAGACCAGCTAGATCTACTGTCTCTATTATATTATGACAGACCAGTATGATCTACTGTCTCTTTTATATTATGACAGACCAGCTAGATCTACTGTCTCTATTATATTATGACAGACCAGCTAGATATACTGTCTCTATTATATTATGACAGACCAGCTAGATATACTGTCTCTATTATATTATGACAGACCAGCTAGATATACTGTCTCTATTATATTATGACAGACCAGCTAGATATACTGTCTCTATTATATTATGACAGACCATCTAGATATACTGTCTCTATTATATTATGACAGACCAGCTAGATCTACTGTCTCTTTATATTATGACAGACCAGCAAGATCTATTGTCTCTATTATATTATGACAGACCAGCTTGATCTACAGTCTCTATTATATTATGACAGATCGGCTAGATATAATGTCTCTATTATATTATGACAGACCAGCTAGATCTACTGTCTCTATTGTATTATGACATACCAGCTAGATCTACTGTCTCTATTGTATTATGACAGACCAGCTAGATCTACTGTGTCTATGATAATATGACAGACCAGCTCTATCTACTGTCTCTATTATATTATGACAGACCAGCTAGATCTACTGTCTCTATTATATTATGACAGATCGGCTAGATTTAAATGCCTCTATTATATTATGACAGACCAGCTAGATCTACTGTCTCTTTTATATTATGACAGACCAGCTAGATCTACTGTCTGTATTGTATTATGACATACCAGCTAGATCTACTGTCTCTATTATATTATTACAGACCAGCTAGATCTACTGTCTCTATTATATTATGACAGATCGGCTCGATCTAATGTCTCTATTATATTATGACAGACCAGCTAGATCTACTGTCTCTTTTATATTATGACAGACCAGCTAGATATACTGTCTCTATTATATTATGACAGACCAGCTAGATATACTGTCTCTATTATATTATGACAGACCATCTAGATATACTGTCTCTATTATATTATGACAGACCAGCTAGATCTACTGTCTCTTTTATATTATGACAGATCGGCAAGATCTATTGTCTCTATTATATTATGACAGACCAGCTTGATCTACAGTCTCTATTATATTATGACAGATCGGCTAGATATAATGTCTCTATTATATTATGACAGACCAGCTAGATCTACTGTCTCTATTGTATTATGACATACCAGCTAGATCTACTGTCTCTATTGTATTATGACAGACCAGCTAGATCTACTGTGTCTATGATAATATGACAGACCAGCTCTATCTACTGTCTCTATTATATTATGACAGACCAGCTAGATCTACTGTCTCTATTATATTATGACAGATCGGCTAGATTTAAATGCCTCTATTATATTATGACAGACCAGCTAGATCTACTGTCTCTTTTATATTATGACAGACCAGCTAGATCTACTGTCTGTATTGTATTATGACATACCAGCTAGATCTACTGTCTCTATTATATTATTACAGACCAGCTAGATCTACTGTCTCTATTATATTATGACAGATCGGCTCGATCTAATGTCTCTATTATATTATGACAGACCAGCTAGATCTACTGTCTCTTTTATATTATGACAGACCAGCTAGATCTACTGTCTCTATTATATTATGACAGACCAGCTAGATCTACTGTCTCTATTATATTATGACAGACCAGCTAGATCTAATGTCTCTATTATATTATGACAGACCAGCTAGATCTAATGTCTCTATTATATTATGACAGACCAGCTAGAGCTAATGTCTCTATTATATTATGACAGACCAGCTTGATCTACTGTCTCTATTATATTATGACAGATCGGCTAGATATAATGTCTCTATTATATTATGACAGACCAGTTAGATATACTGTCTCTATTGTGGTATGCCAGACCAGCTAGAACTACTGTCTCTGTTGTATTATGACAGACCAGCTAGATCTACTGTGTCTATGATAATATGACAGACCAGCTCGATCTACTGTCTCTATTATATTATGACAGACCAGCTAGATCTACTGTTTCTATTATATTATGAAAGACCAGCTAGATCTACTATTTCTATAATATAATGACAGACCAGCTAGATCTACTGACTCTATTATATTATGACAGACCAGCTAGATCTAATGTCTCTATTATAATATGACAGACCAGCTAGATCTACTGTCTCTATTGTATTATGACAGACCAGCTAGATCTACTGTCTCTATTGTATTATGACATACCAGCTAGATATACTGTCTCTATTATATTATGACAGACCAGCTAGATCTAATGTCTCTATTATATTATGACAGACCAGCTAGAGCTAATGTCTCTATTATATTATGACAGACCAGTATGATCTACTGTCTCTTTTATATTATGACAGACCAGCTAGATCTACTGTCTCTATTATATTATGACAGATCGGCTAGATCTAATGTCTCTATTGTATTATGACAGACGAGCTAGATCTACTGTCTCTATTATATTATGAAAGACCAGCTAGATCTACTGTCTCTATTATATTATGACAGACAGCTTGATCTACTGTCTCTATTATATTATGACAGATCGGCTAGATATAATGTCTCTATTATATTATGACAGACCAGCTAGATCTACTGCCTCTATTATATTATGACAGATCGGCTCGATCTAATATCTCTATTATAATATGACAGACCAGCTTGAGCTAATGTCTCTATTATATTATTACAGACCAGCTAGATCTACTGTCTCTATTATATTATGACAGATCGGCTAGATCTAATGTCTCTATTGTATTATGACAGACCAGCTAGATCTACTGTATCTATTATATTATGACAGACCAGCTAGATCTAGTGTCTCTATTATATTATGACAGACCAGCTAGATATACGGTCTCTATTAAATTATGACAGACCAGCTAGATATACTGTCTCTATTATATTATGACAGACCATCTAGATATACTGTTTTTATTATATTATGACAGACCAGCTAGATCTACTGTTTCTATTATATTATGACAGACCAGCTAGATCTACTATTTCAATAATATAATGACAGACCAGCTTGATCTACTGTCTCTATTATATTATGACAGATCGGCTAGATATAATGTCTCTATTATATTATGACAGACCAGCTAGATCTACTGTCTCTATTATATTATGACAGATCAGCTAGATCTAAAATCTCTATTATATTATGACAGACCACCTAGATCTACTGTCTCTTTTAAATTATGACAGACCAGCTAGATCTACTGTCTCTATTATATTATGACAGACCAGCTAGATATACAGTCTCTATTATATTATGACAGACCAGATAGATATACTGTCTCTATTATATTATGACAGACCATCTAGATATACTGTCTCTATTATATTATGACAGACCAGCTAGATCTACTGTTTCTATTATATTATGACAGACCAGCTAGATCTACTATTTCAATAATATAATGACAGACCAGCTTGATCTACTGTCTCTATTATATTATGACAGATCGGCTAGATATAATGTCTCTATTATATTATGACAGACCAGCTAGATCTACTGTCTCTATTATATTATGACAGATCGGCTCGATCTAATATCTCTATTATATTATGACAGACCACCTAGATCTACTGTCTCTTTTAAATTATGACAGACCAGCCAGATCTACTGTCTCTATTATATTATATTATGACAGACCAGCTAGATATACTGTCTCTGTTATATTATGACAGACCAGCTAGATCTACTGTCTCTTTTATATTATGACAGACCAGCTAGATCTACTGTCTCTATTATATTATGACAGATCGGCTAGATATAATGTCTCTATTATATTATTACAGACCAGCTAGATCTACTGTCTCTATTGTATTATGACAGACCAGCTAGAACTACTGTCTCTATTGTATTATGACAGACCAGCTAGATCTACTGTCTCTATTGTATTATGACAGACCAGCTAGATCTACTGTCTCTATTATATTATGACAGATCGGCTCGATCTACTGTCTCTATTATATTATGACAGATCGGCTAGATATAATGTCTCTATTATATTATGACAGACCAGTTAGATATACTGTCTCTATTGTGGTATGCCAGACCAGCTAGAACTACTGTCTCTATTGTATTATGACAGACCAGCTAGATCTACTGTCTCTATTATATTATGACAGATCGGCTAGATCTAATGTCTCTATTGTATTATGACAGACGAGCTAGATCTACTGTCTCTATTATATTATGAAAGACCAGCTAGATCTACTATTTCTATAATATAATGACAGACCAGCTAGATCTACTGTCTCTATTATATTATGACAGACCAGCTAGATCTAATGTCTCTATTATATTATGACAGACCAGCTAGATCTACTGTCTCTATTGTATTATGACAGACCAGCTAGATCTACTGTCTCTATTGTATTATGACATACCAGCTAGATATACTGTCTCTATTATATTATGACAGACCAGCTAGATCTAATGTCTCTATTATATTATGACAGACCAGCTAGAGCTAATGTCTCTATTATATTATGACAGACCAGTAGATCTACTGTCTCTTTTATATTATGACAGACCAGCTAGATCTACTGTCTCTATTATATTATGACAGACCAGCTAGATCTAATGTCTCTATTGTATTATGACAGACCAGCTAGATCTACTGTCTCTATTATATTATGAAAGACCAGCTAGATCTACTGTCTCTATTATATTATGACAGACCAGCTAGATCTACTGTCTCTATTATATTATGACAGATCGGCTAGATATAATGTCTCTATTATATTATGACAGACCAGCTAGATCTACTGTCTCTATTATATTATGACAGATCCAGCTAGATCTAATATCTCTATTATAATATGACAGACCAGCTAGAGCTACTGTCTCTATTATATTATTACAGACCAGCTAGATCTACTGTCTCTATTATATTATGACAGATCGGCTAGATCTAATGTCTCTATTGTATTATGACAGACCAGCTAGATCTACTGTCTCTATTATATTATGACAGACCAGCTAGATCTACTGTCTCTATTATATTATGACAGACCAGCTAGATATACGGTCTCTATTAAATTATGACAGACCAGCTAGATATACTGTCTCTATTATATTATGACAGACCATCTAGATATACTGTTTTTATTATATTATGACAGACCAGCTAGATCTACTGTTTCTATTATATTATGACAGACCAGCTAGATCTACTATTTCAATAATATAATGACAGACCAGCTAGATCTACTGTCTCTATTATATTATGACAGATCAGCTAGATATAATGTCTCTATTATATTATGACAGACCAGCTAGATCTACTGTCTCTATTATATTATGACAGATCAGCTCGATCTAAAATCTCTATTATATTATGACAGACCACCTAGATCTACTGTCTCTTTTAAATTATGACAGACCAGCTAGATCTACTGTCTCTATTATATTATGACAGACCAGCTAGATATACAGTCTCTATTATATTATGACAGACCAGATAGATATACTGTCTCTATTATATTATGACAGACCATCTAGATATACTGTCTCTATTATATTATGACAGACCAGCTAGATCTACTGTTTCTATTATATTATGACAGACCAGCTAGATCTACTATTTCAATGTATATAATGACAGACCAGCTTGATCTACTGTCTCTATTATATTATGACAGATCGGCTAGATATAATGTCTCTATTATATTATGACAGACCAGCTAGATCTACTGTCTCTATTATATTATGACAGATCGGCTAGATCTAATATCTCTATTATATTATGACAGACCACCTAGATCTACTGTCTCTTTTAAATTATGACAGACCAGCCAGATCTACTGTCTCTATTATATTATATTATGACAGACCAGCTAGATATACTGTCTCTGTTATATTATGACAGACCAGCTAGATCTACTGTCTCTTTTATATTATGACAGACCAGCTAGATCTACTGTCTCTATTATATTATGACAGATCGGCTAGATATAATGTCTCTATTATATTATTACAGACCAGCTAGATCTACTGTCTCTATTGTATTATGACAGACCAGCTAGAACTACTGTCTCTATTGTATTATGACAGACCAGCTAGATCTACTGTCTCTATTGTATTATGACAGACCAGCTAGATCTACTGTCTCTATTATATTATGACAGATCGGCTCGATCTACTGTCTCTATTATATTATGACAGATCGGCTAGATCTAATGTCTCTATTGTATTATGACAGACCAGCTAGATCTACTGTCTCTATTATATTATGACAGACCAGCTAGATATACGGTCTCTATTATATTATGACAGACCAGCTAGATATACTGTCTCTATTATATTATGACAGACCAGCTAGATATACTGTCTCTATTATATTATGACAGACCACGTCGATCTAATGTCTCTATTTTATTATGACAGACCATCTAGAGCTAATGTCTCTATTATATTATGACAGACCAGCTAGATCTACTGTCTCTATTATATTATGACAGACCAGTATGATCTACTGTCTCTTTTATATTATGACAGACCAGCTAGATCTACTGTCTCTATTATATTATGACAGACCAGCTAGATATACTGTCTCTATTATATTATGACAGACCAGCTAGATATACTGTCTCTATTATATTATGACAGACCAGCTAGATATACTGTCTCTATTATATTATGACAGACCAGCTAGATATACTGTCTCTATTATATTATGACAGACCATCTAGATATACTGTCTCTATTATATTATGACAGACCAGCTAGATCTACTGTCTCTTTTATATTATGACAGATCGGCAAGATCTATTGTCTCTATTATATTATGACAGACCAGCTTGATCTACAGTCTCTATTATATTATGACAGATCGGCTAGATATAATGTCTCTATTATATTATGACAGACCAGCTAGATCTACTGTCTCTATTTTATTATGACATACCAGCTAGATCTACTGTCTCTATTGTATTATGACAGACCAGCTAGATCTACTGTGTCTATGATAATATGACAGACCAGCTCGATCTACTGTCTCTATTATATTATGACAGACCAGCTAGATCTACTGTCTCTATTATATTATGACAGATCGGCTAGATTTAATGCCTCTATTATATTATGACAGACCAGCTAGATCTACTGTCTCTTTTATATTATGACAGACCAGCTAGATCTACTGTCTGTATTGTATTATGACATACCAGCTAGATCTACTGTCTCTATTATATTATTACAGACCAGCTAGATCTACTGTCTCTATTATATTATGACAGATCGGCTCGATCTAATGTCTCTATTATATTATGACAGACCAGCTAGATCTACTGTCTCTTTTATATTATGACAGACCAGCTAGATCTACTGTCTCTATTATATTATGACAGACCAGCTAGATCTACTGTCTCTATTATATTATGACAGACCAGCTAGATCTAATGTCTCTATTATATTATGACAGACCAGCTAGATCTAATGTCTCTATTATATTATGACAGACCAGCTAGAGCTAATGTCTCTATTATATTATGACAGACCAGCTTGATCTACTGTCTCTATTATATTATGACAGATCCAGCTAGATATAATGTCTCTATTATATTATGACAGACCAGTTAGATATACTGTCTCTATTGTATATGCCAGACCAGCTAGAACTACTGTCTCTATTGTATTATGACAGACCAGCTAGATCTACTGTGTCTATGATAATATGACAGACCAGCTCGATCTACTGTCTCTATTATATTATGACAGACCAGCTAGATCTACTGTTTCTATTATATTATGAAAGACCAGCTAGATCTACTATTTCTATAATATAATGACAGACCAGCTAGATCTACTGTCTCTATTATATTATGACAGACCAGCTAGATCTAATGTCTCTATTATAATATGACAGACCAGCTAGATCTACTGTCTCTATTGTATTATGACAGACCAGCTAGATCTACTGTCTCTATTGTATTATGACAGACCAGCTAGATATACTGTCTCTATTATATTATGACAGACCAGCTAGATCTAATGTCTCTATTATATTATGACAGACCAGCTAGAGCTAATGTCTCTATTATATTATGACAGACCAGTATGATCTACTGTCTCTTTTATATTATGACAGACCAGCTAGATCTACTGTCTCTATTATATTATGACAGATCGGCTAGATCTAATGTCTCTATTGTATTATGACAGACCAGCTAGATCTACTGTCTCTATTATATTATGAAAGACCAGCTAGATCTACTGTCTCTATTATATTATGACAGACAGCTTGATCTACTGTCTCTATTATATTATGACAGATCAGCTAGATATAATGTCTCTATTATATTATGACAGACCAGCTAGATCTACTGTCTCTATTATATTATGACAGACCAGCTAGATCTAATATCTCTATTATAATATGACAGACCAGCTTGAGCTAATGTCTCTATTATATTATTACAGACCAGCTAGATCTACTGTCTCTATTATATTATGACAGATCCAGCTAGATCTAATGTCTCTATTGTATTATGACAGACCAGCTAGATCTACTGTATCTATTATATTATGACAGACCAGCTAGATCTAGTGTCTCTATTATATTATGACAGACCAGCTAGATATACTGTCTCTATTAAATTATGACAGACCAGCTAGATATACTGTCTCTATTATATTATGACAGACCATCTAGATATACTGTTTTTATTATATTATGACAGACCAGCTAGATCTACTGTTTCTATTATATTATGACAGACCAGCTAGATCTACTGTCTATTTCAATAATATAATGACAGACCAGCTAGATCTACTGTCTCTATTATATTATGACAGATCGGCTAGATATAATGTCTCTATTATATTATGACAGACCAGCTAGATCTACTGTCTCTATTATATTATGACAGATCCAGCTAGATCTAAAATCTCTATTATATTATGACAGACCACCTAGATCTACTGTCTCTTTAAATTATGACAGACCAGCTAGATCTACTGTCTCTATTATATTATGACAGACCAGCTAGATATACAGTCTCTATTATATTATGACAGACCAGATAGATATACTGTCTCTATTATATTATGACAGACCATCTAGATATACTGTCTCTATTATATTATGACAGACCAGCTAGATCTACTGTTTCTATTATATTATGACAGACCAGCTAGATCTACTATTTCAATAATATAATGACAGACCAGCTTGATCTACTGTCTCTATTATATTATGACAGATCAGCTAGATATAATGTCTCTATTATATTATGACAGACCAGCTAGATCTACTGTCTCTATTATATTATGACAGATCGGCTAGATCTAATATCTCTATTATATTATGACAGACCACCTAGATCTACTGTCTCTTTTAAATTATGACAGACCAGCCAGATCTACTGTCTCTATTATATTATATTATGACAGACCAGCTAGATATACTGTCTCTGTTATATTATGACAGACCAGCTAGATCTACTGTCTCTTTTATATTATGACAGACCAGCTAGATCTACTGTCTCTATTATAATATGACAGATCCAGCTAGATATAATGTCTCTATTATATTATTACAGACCAGCTAGATCTACTGTCTCTATTGTATTATGACAGACCAGCTAGAACTACTGTCTCTATTGTATTATGACAGACCAGCTAGATCTACTGTCTCTATTGTATTATGACAGACCAGCTAGATCTACTGTCTCTATTATATTATGACAGATCGGCTCGATCTACTGTCTCTATTATATTATGACAGATCGGCTAGATCTAATGTCTCTATTGTATTATGACAGACCAGCTAGATCTACTGTCTCTATTATATTATGACAGATCGGCTAGATCTAATGTCTCTATTGTATTATGACAGACCAGCTAGATCTACGGTCTCTATTATATTATGACAGATCGGCTAGATATAATGTCTCTATTATATTATTACAGACCAGCTAGATCTACTGTCTCTATTGTATTATGACAGACCAGCTAGAACTACTGTCTCTATTGTATTATGACAGACCAGCTAGATCTACTGTCTCTATTGTATTATGACAGACCAGCTAGATCTACTGTCTCTATTATATTATGACAGATCGGCTCGATCTACTGTCTCTATTATATTATGACAGATCGGCTAGATATAATGTCTCTATTATATTATGACAGACCAGTTAGATATACTGTCTCTATTGTGGTATGCCAGACCAGCTAGAACTACTGTCTCTATTGTATTATGACAGACCAGCTAGATCTACTGTGTCTATGATAATATGACAGACCAGCTCGATCTACTGTCTCTATTATATTATGACAGACCAGCTAGATCTACTGTTTCTATTATATTATGAAAGACCAGCTAGATCTACTATTTCTATAATATAATGACAGACCAGCTAGATCTACTGTCTCTATTATATTATGACAGACCAGCTAGATCTAATGTCTCTATTATAATATGACAGACCAGCTAGATCTACTGTCTCTATTGTATTATGACAGACCAGCTAGATCTACTGTCTCTATTGTATTATGACATACCAGCTAGATATACTGTCTCTATTATATTATGACAGACCAGCTAGATCTAATGTCTCTATTATATTATGACAGACCAGCTAGAGCTAATGTCTCTATTATATTATGACAGACCAGTATGATCTACTGTCTCTTTTATATTATGACAGACCAGCTAGATCTACTGTCTCTATTATATTATGACAGATCAGCTAGATCTAATGTCTCTATTGTATTATGACAGACGAGCTAGATCTACTGTCTCTATTATATTATGAAAGACCAGCTAGATCTACTGTCTCTATTATATTATGACAGACCAGCTTGATCTACTGTCTCTATTATATTATGACAGATCGGCTAGATATAATGTCTCTATTATATTATGACAGACCAGCTAGATCTACTGTCTCTATTATATTATGACAGATCGGCTCGATCTAATATCTCTATTATAATATGACAGACCAGCTTGAGCTAATGTCTCTATTATATTATTACAGACCAGCTAGATCTACTGTCTCTATTATATTATGACAGATCGGCTAGATCTAATGTCTCTATTGTATTATGACAGACCAGCTAGATCTACTGTCTCTATTATATTATGACAGACCAGCTAGATCTAGTGTCTCTATTATATTATGACAGACCAGCTAGATATACGGTCTCTATTAAATTATGACAGACCAGCTAGATATACTGTCTCTATTATATTATGACAGACCATCTAGATATACTGTTTTTATTATATTATGACAGACCAGCTAGATCTACTGTTTCTATTATATTATGACAGACCAGCTAGATCTACTATTTCAATAATATAATGACAGACCAGCTTGATCTACTGTCTCTATTATATTATGACAGATCGGCTAGATATAATGTCTCTATTATATTATGACAGACCAGCTAGATCTACTGTCTCTATTATATTATGACAGATCGGCTCGATCTAAAATCTCTATTATATTATGACAGACCACCTAGATCTACTGTCTCTTTTAAATTATGACAGACCAGCTAGATCTACTGTCTCTATTATATTATGACAGACCAGCTAGATATACAGTCTCTATTATATTATGACAGACCAGATAGATATACTGTCTCTATTATATTATGACAGACCATCTAGATATACTGTCTCTATTATATTATGACAGACCAGCTAGATCTACTGTTTCTATTATATTATGACAGACCAGCTAGATCTACTATTTCAATAATATAATGACAGACCAGCTTGATCTACTGTCTCTATTATATTATGACAGATCAGCTAGATATAATGTCTCTATTATATTATGACAGACCAGCTAGATCTACTGTCTCTATTATATTATGACAGATCGGCTCGATCTAATATCTCTATTATATTATGACAGACCACCTAGATCTACTGTCTCTTTTAAATTATGACAGACCAGCCAGATCTACTGTCTCTATTATATTATATTATGACAGACCAGCTAGATATACTGTCTCTGTTATATTATGACAGACCAGCTAGATCTACTGTCTCTTTTATATTATGACAGACCAGCTAGATCTACTGTCTCTATTATATTATGACAGATCGGCTAGATATAATGTCTCTATTATATTATTACAGACCAGCTAGATCTACTGTCTCTATTATATTATGACAGACCAGCTAGAACTACTGTCTCTATTGTATTATGACAGACCAGCTAGATCTACTGTCTCTATTGTATTATGACAGACCAGCTAGATCTACTGTCTCTATTATATTATGACAGATCGGCTAGATCTACTGTCTCTATTATATTATGACAGATCGGCTAGATCTAATGTCTCTATTGTATTATGACAGACCAGCTAGATCTACTGTCTCTATTATATTATGACAGACCAGCTAGATATACGTCTCTATTATATTATGACAGACCAGCTAGATATACTGTCTCTATTATATTATGACAGACCAGCTAGATATACTGTCTCTATTATATTATGACAGACCATGTCGATCTAATGTCTCTATTATATTATGACAGACCATCTAGAGCTAATGTCTCTATTATATTATGACAGACCAGCTAGATCTACTGTCTCTATTATATTATGACAGACCAGTAGATCTACTGTCTCTTTTATATTATGACAGACCAGCTAGATCTACTGTCTCTATTATATTATGACAGACCAGCTAGATATACTGTCTCTATTATATTATGACAGACCAGCTAGATATACTGTCTCTATTATATTATGACAGACCAGCTAGATATACTGTCTCTATTATATTATGACAGACCAGCTAGATATACTGTCTCTATTATATTATGACAGACCATCTAGATATACTGTCTCTATTATATTATGACAGACCAGCTAGATCTACTGTCTCTTTTATATTATGACAGATCGGCAAGATCTATTGTCTCTATTATATTATGACAGACCAGCTTGATCTACAGTCTCTATTATATTATGACAGATCGGCTAGATATAATGTCTCTATTATATTATGACAGACCAGCTAGATCTACTGTCTCTATTTTATTATGACATACCAGCTAGATCTACTGTCTCTATTGTATTATGACAGACCAGCTAGATCTACTGTGTCTATGATAATATGACAGACCAGCTCGATCTACTGTCTCTATTATATTATGACAGACCAGCTAGATCTACTGTCTCTTTTATATTATTACAGACCAGCTAGATCTACTGTCTCTATTATATTATGACAGACCAGCTAGATCTACTGTCTCTTTATATTATGACAGACCAGCTAGATCTACTGTCTGTATTGTATTATGACATACCAGCTAGATCTACTGTCTCTATTATATTATGACAGACCAGCTAGATCTACTGTCTCTATTATATTATGACAGACCAGCTAGATCTAATGTCTCTATTATATTATGACAGACCAGCTAGATCTACTGTCTCTTTATATTATGACAGACCAGCTAGATCTACTGTCTCTATTATATTATGACAGACCAGCTAGATCTACTGTCTCTATTATATTATGACAGACCAGCTAGATCTAATGTCTCTATTATATTATGACAGACCAGCTAGATCTAATGTCTCTATTATATTATGACAGACCAGCTAGAGCTAATGTCTCTATTATATTATGACAGACCAGCTTGATCTACTGTCTCTATTATATTATGACAGACCAGCTAGATATAATGTCTCTATTATATTATGACAGACCAGTTAGATATACTGTCTCTATTGTATTATGACAGACCAGCTAGAACTACTGTCTCTATTGTATTATGACAGACCAGCTAGATCTACTGTGTCTATTATAATATGACAGACCAGCTAGATCTACTGTCTCTATTATATTATGACAGACCAGCTAGATCTACTGTTTCTATTATATTATGAAAGACCAGCTAGATCTACTATTTCTATAATATAATGACAGACCAGCTAGATCTACTGTCTCTATTATATTATGACAGACCAGCTAAATCTAATGTCTCTATTATATTATGACAGACCAGCTAGATCTACTGTCTCTATTATATTATGACAGACCAGCTAGATCTACTGTCTCTATTGTATTATGACATACCAGCTAGATATACTGTCTCTATTATATTATGACAGACCAGCTAGATCTAATGTCTCTATTATATTATGACAGACCAGCTAGAGCTAATGTCTCTATTATATTATGACAGACCAGTATGATCTACTGTCTCTTTTATATTATGACAGACCAGCTAGATCTACTGTCTCTATTATATTATGACAGATCGGCTAGATCTAATGTCTCTATTGTATTATGACAGACCAGCTAGATCTACTGTCTCTATTATATTATGAAAGACCAGCTAGATCTACTGTCTCTATTATATTATGACAGACAGCTAGATCTACTGTCTCTATTATATTATGACAGATCAGCTAGATATAATGTCTCTATTATATTATGACAGACCAGCTAGATCTACTGTCTCTATTATATTATGACAGATCCAGCTAGATCTAATATCTCTATTATAATATGACAGACCAGCTTGAGCTAATGTCTCTATTATATTATTACAGACCAGCTAGATCTACTGTCTCTATTATATTATGACAGACCAGCTAGATCTAATGTCTCTATTGTATTATGACAGACCAGCTAGATCTACTGTCTCTATTATATTATGACAGACCAGCTAGATCTAGTGTCTCTATTATATTATGACAGACCAGCTAGATATACTGTCTCTATTAAATTATGACAGACCAGCTAGATATACTGTCTCTATTATATTATGACAGACCATCTAGATATACTGTTTTTATTATATTATGACAGACCAGCTAGATCTACTGTTTCTATTATATTATGACAGACCAGCTAGATCTACTATTTCAATAATATAATGACAGACCAGCTAGATCTACTGTCTCTATTATATTATGACAGATCAGCTAGATATAATGTCTCTATTATATTATGACAGACCAGCTAGATCTACTGTCTCTATTATATTATGACAGATCGGCTCGATCTAAAATCTCTATTATATTATGACAGACCAGCTAGATCTACTGTCTCTTTTAAATTATGACAGACCAGCTAGATCTACTGTCTCTATTATATTATGACAGACCAGCTAGATATACAGTCTCTATTATATTATGACAGACCAGATAGATATACTGTCTCTATTATATTATGACAGACCATCTAGATCTACTGTCTCTATTATATTATGACAGACCAGCTAGATCTACTGTTTCTATTATATTATGACAGACCAGCTAGATCTACTATTTCAATATATAATGACAGACCAGCTAGATCTACTGTCTCTATTATATTATGACAGATCGGCTAGATATAATGTCTCTATTATATTATGACAGACCAGCTAGATCTACTGTCTCTATTATATTATGACAGACCAGCTCGATCTAATGTCTCTATTATATTATGACAGACCACCTAGATCTACTGTCTCTTTTAAATTATGACAGACCAGCCAGATCTACTGTCTCTATTATATTATGACAGACCAGCTAGATATACTGTCTCTATTATATTATGACAGACCAGCTAGATCTACTGTCTCTTTTATATTATGACAGACCAGCTAGATCTACTGTCTCTATTATATTATGACAGATCAGCTAGATATAATGTCTCTATTATATTATGACAGACCAGCTAGATCTACTGTCTCTATTATATTATGACAGACCAGCTAGATCTACTGTCTCTATTATATTATGACAGACCAGCTAGATCTACTGTCTCTATTATATTATGACAGACCAGCTAGATCTACTGTCTCTATTATATTATGACAGACCAGCTCGATCTACTGTCTCTATTATATTATGACAGACCGGCTAGATCTAATGTCTCTATTGTATTATGACAGACCAGCTAGATCTACTGTCTCTATTATATTATGACAGACCAGCTAGATATACGGTCTCTATTATATTATGACAGACCAGCTAGATATACTGTCTCTATTATATTATGACAGACCAGCTAGATATACTGTCTCTATTATATTATGACAGACCAGCTAGATCTAATGTCTCTATTATATTATGACAGACCAGCTAGATCTACTATCTCTATTATATTATGACAGACCAGCTAGATATACTGTCTCTATTATATTATGACAGACCAGTATGATCTACTGTCTCTTTTATATTATGACAGACCAGCTAGATCTACTGTCTCTATTATATTATGACAGACCAGCTAGATCTACTGTCTCTATTATATTATGACAGACCAGCTAGATATACTGTCTCTATTATATTATGACAGACCAGCTAGATATACTGTCTCTATTATATTATGACAGACCAGCTAGATATACTGTCTCTATTATATTATGACAGACCAGCTAGATCTACTGTCTCTATTATATTATGACAGACCAGCTAGATCTACTGTCTCTATTATATTATGACAGACCAGCTAGATCTACTGTCTCTATTATATTATGACAGACCAGCTAGATCTACTGTCTCTATTATATTATGACAGACCAGCTAGATCTAATGTCTCTATTATATTATGACAGACCAGCTAGATCTACTGTCTCTATTATATTATGACAGACCAGCTAGATCTACTGTCTCTATTGTATTATGACAGACCAGCTAGATCTACTGTCTCTATTATATTATGACAGACCAGCTAGATCTACTGTCTCTATTATATTATGACAGACCAGCTAGATCTACTGTCTCTATTATATTATGACAGACCAGCTAGATCTAATGTCTCTATTATATTATGACAGACCAGCTAGATCTACTGTCTCTTTTATATTATGACAGACCAGCTAGATCTACTGTCTCTATTATATTATGACAGACCAGCTAGATCTACTGTCTCTATTATATTATGACAGACCAGCTAGATCTACTGTCTCTATTATATTATGACAGACCAGCTAGATCTACTGTCTCTATTATATTATGACAGACCAGCTAGATCTACTGTCTCTATTATATTATGACAGACCAGCTAGATCTACTGTCTCTATTATATTATGACAGACCAGCTAGATCTACTGTCTCTATTATATTATGACAGACCAGCTAGATCTACTGTCTCTATTATATTATGACAGACCAGCTAGATCTACTGTCTCTATTATATTATGACAGACCAGCTAGATCTAATGTCTCTATTATATTATGACAGACCAGCTAGATCTACTGTCTCTATTATATTATGACAGACCAGCTAGATATACTGTCTCTATTATATTATGACAGACCAGCTAGATTATGTCTCTATTGTATTATGACAGACCAGCTAGATCTACTGTCTCTATTGTATTATGACAGACCAGCTAGATCTACTGTCTCTATTATATTATGACAGACCAGCTAGATCTACTGTCTCTATTATATTATGACAGACCAGCTAGATCTACTGTTTCTATTATATTATGACAGACCAGCTAGATCTACTGTCTCTATTATATTATGACAGACCAGCTAGATCTACTGTCTCTATTATATTATGACAGACCAGCTAGATCTACTGTCTCTATTATATTATGACAGACCAGCTAGATCTACTGTCTCTATTGTATTATGACAGACCAGCTAGATCTACTGTCTCTATTATATTATGACAGACCAGCTAGATCTACTGTCTCTATTATATTATGACAGACCAGCTAGATCTAATGTCTCTATTATATTATGACAGACCAGCTAGATATACTGTCTCTATTATATTATGACAGACCAGCTAGATCTACTGTCTCTTTATATTATGACAGACCAGCTAGATCTACTGTCTCTATTATATTATGACAGATCGGCTAGATCTAATGTCTCTATTATATTATGACAGACCAGCTAGATCTACTGTCTCTATTATATTATGACAGACCAGCTAGATCTACTGTCTCTATTATATTATGACAGACCAGCTAGATCTACTGTCTCTATTATATTATGACAGACCAGCTAGATATAATGTCTCTATTATATTATGACAGACCAGCTAGATCTACTGTCTCTATTATATTATGACAGATCAGCTAGATCTAATATCTCTATTATATTATGACAGACCAGCTTGAGCTAATGTCTCTATTATATTATGACAGACCAGCTAGATCTACTGTCTCTATTATATTATGACAGATCGGCTAGATCTAATGTCTCTATTGTATTATGACAGACCAGCTAGATCTACTGTCTCTATTATATTATGACAGACCAGCTAGATCTACTGTCTCTATTATATTATGACAGACCAGCTAGATATACTGTCTCTATTATATTATGACAGACCAGCTAGATATACTGTCTCTATTATATTATGACAGACCATCTAGATCTAATGTTTCTATTATATTATGACAGACCAGCTAGATCTAATGTTTCTATTATATAATGACAGACCAGCTAGATCTACTGTCTCTATTATATTATGACAGACCAGCTAGATATAATGTCTCTATTATATTATGACAGACCAGCTAGATCTACTGTCTCTATTATATTATGACAGACCAGCTAGATCTACTGTCTCTATTATATTATGACAGACCAGCTAGATCTACTGTCTCTTTAAATTATGACAGACCAGCTAGATCTACTGTCTCTATTATATTATGACAGACCAGCTAGATATACTGTCTCTATTATATTATGACAGACCAGATAGATATACTGTCTCTATTATATTATGACAGACCAGCTAGATCTACTGTCTCTATTATATTATGACAGACCAGCTAGATCTACTGTTTCTATTATATTATGACAGACCAGCTAGATCTACTATTTCAATAATATAATGACAGACCAGCTTGATCTACTGTCTCTATTATATTATGACAGATCGGCTAGATATAATGTCTCTATTATATTATGACAGACCAGCTAGATCTACTGTCTCTATTATATTATGACAGATCGGCTCGATCTAATATCTCTATTATATTATGACAGACCAGCCTAGATCTACTGTCTCTTTTATATTATGACAGACCAGCTAGATCTACTGTCTCTATTATATTATATTATGACAGACCAGCTAGATATACTGTCTCTGTTATATTATGACAGACCAGCTAGATCTACTGTCTCTTTTATATTATGACAGACCAGCTAGATCTACTGTCTCTATTATATTATGACAGATCGGCTAGATATAATGTCTCTATTATATTATTACAGACCAGCTAGATCTACTGTCTCTATTGTATTATGACAGACCAGCTAGAACTACTGTCTCTATTGTATTATGACAGACCAGCTAGATCTACTGTCTCTATTATATTATGACAGACCAGCTAGATCTACTGTCTCTATTATATTATGACAGATCGCTCGATCTACTGTCTCTATTATATTATGACAGATCAGCTAGATCTAATGTCTCTATTGTATTATGACAGACCAGCTAGATCTACTGTCTCTATTATATTATGACAGACCAGCTAGATATACGGTCTCTATTATATTATGACAGACCAGCTAGATCTACTGTCTCTATTATATTATGACAGACCAGCTAGATATACTGTCTCTATTATATTATGACAGACCACGCTCGATCTAATGTCTCTATTATATTATGACAGACCATCTAGAGCTACTGTCTCTATTATATTATGACAGACCAGCTAGATATACTGTCTCTATTATATTATGACAGACCAGTATGATCTACTGTCTCTTTTATATTATGACAGACCAGCTAGATCTACTGTCTCTATTATATTATGACAGACCAGCTAGATATACTGTCTCTATTATATTATGACAGACCAGCTAGATATACTGTCTCTATTATATTATGACAGACCAGCTAGATATACTGTCTCTATTATATTATGACAGACCAGCTAGATCTACTGTCTCTATTATATTATGACAGACCAGCTAGATATACTGTCTCTATTATATTATGACAGACCAGCTAGATCTACTGTCTCTATTATATTATGACAGACCAGCTAGATCTAATGTCTCTATTATATTATGACAGACCAGCTAGATCTACTGTCTCTATTATATTATGACAGACCAGCTAGATCTAATGTCTCTATTATATTATTACAGACCAGCTAGATCTACTGTCTCTATTATATTATGACAGATCAGCTAATCTAATGTCTCTATTATATTATGACAGACCAGCTAGATCTACTGTCTCTTTTATATTATGACAGACCAGCTAGATCTACTGTCTCTATTATATTATGACAGACCAGCTAGATCTACTGTCTCTATTATATTATTACAGACCAGCTAGATCTACTGTCTCTATTATATTATGACAGACCAGCTAGATCTAATGTCTCTATTATATTATGACAGACCAGCTAGATCTACTGTCTCTATTATATTATGACAGACCAGCTAGATCTACTGTCTCTATTATATTATGACAGACCAGCTAGAACTACTGTCTCTATTGTATTATGACAGACCAGCTAGATCTACTGTCTCTATTATAATATGACAGACCAGCTCGATCTACTGTCTCTATTATATTATGACAGACCAGCTAGATCTACTGTTTCTATTACATTATGAAAGACCAGCTAGATCTACTATTTCTATAATATAATGACAGACCAGCTAGATCTACTGTCTCTATTATATTATGACAGACCAGCTAGATCTACTGTCTCTATTATATTATGACAGACCAGCTAGATCTACTGTCTCTATTATATTATGACAGACCAGCTAGATCTACTGTCTCTATTATATTATGACAGACCAGCTAGATATACTGTCTCTATTATATTATGACAGACCAGCTAGATCTACTGTCTCTATTATATTATGACAGACCAGCTAGATCTAATGTCTCTATTATATTATGACAGACCAGTAGATCTACTGTCTCTATTATATTATGACAGACCAGCTAGATCTACTGTCTCTTTTATATTATGACAGACCAGCTAGATCTACTGTCTCTATTATATTATGACAGACCAGCTAGATCTACTGTCTCTATTATATTATGACAGACCAGCTAGATCTACTGTCTCTATTATATTATGACAGACCAGCTAGATCTACTGTCTCTATTATATTATGACAGACCAGCTAGATATAATGTCTCTATTATATTATGACAGACCAGCTAGATCTACTGTCTCTATTATATTATGACAGATCAGCTAGATCTAATATCTCTATTATATTATGACAGACCAGCTTGATCTACTGTCTCTATTATATTATGACAGACCAGCTAGATCTACTGTCTCTATTATATTATGACAGACCAGCTAGATCTAATGTCTCTATTATATTATGACAGACCAGCTAGATCTACTGTCTCTATTATATTATGACAGACCAGCTAGATCTACTGTCTCTATTATATTATGACAGACCAGCTAGATATACTGTCTCTATTATATTATGACAGACCATCTAGATATACTGTCTCTATTATATTATGACAGACCAGCTAGATCTACTGTTTCTATTATATTATGACAGACCAGCTAGATCTACTATTTCAATAATATAATGACAGACCAGCTTGATCTACTGTCTCTATTATATTATGACAGATCAGGCTAGATATAATGTCTCTATTATATTATGACAGACCAGCTAGATCTACTGTCTCTATTATATTATGACAGACCAGCTCGATCTAAAATCTCTATTATATTATGACAGATCAGCTAGATCTAATGTCTCTTTTATATTATGACAGACCAGCTAGATCTACTGTCTCTATTATATTATGACAGACCAGCTAGATATACTGTCTCTATTATATTATGACAGACCAGCTAGATATACTGTCTCTATTATATTATGACAGACCAGCTAGATCTACTGTCTCTATTATATTATGACAGACCAGCTAGATCTACTGTCTCTATTATATTATGACAGACCAGCTAGATCTAATGTCTCTATTATATTATGACAGACCAGCTAGATCTACTGTCTCTATTATATTATGACAGACCAGCTAGATCTACTGTCTCTATTATATTATGACAGACCAGCTAGATCTACTGTCTCTATTATATTATGACAGACCAGCTAGATATACTGTCTCTATTATATTATGACAGACCAGCTCGATCTAATGTCTCTATTTTATTATGACAGACCAGCTAGATCTACTGTCTCTATTATATTATGACAGACCAGCTAGATCTACTGTCTCTATTATATTATGACAGACCAGCTAGATCTACTGTCTCTATTATATTATGACAGACCAGCTAGATCTACTGTCTCTATTATATTATGACAGACCAGCTAGATCTAATGTCTCTATTATATTATGACAGACCAGCTAGATATACTGTCTCTATTATATTATGACAGACCAGCTAGATATACTGTCTCTATTATATTATGACAGACCAGCTAGATATACTGTCTCTATTATATTATGACAGACCATCTAGATATACTGTCTCTATTATATTATGACAGACCAGCTAGATCTACTGTCTCTTTTATATTATGACAGATAGGCTAGATCTAATGTCTCTATTATATTATGACAGACCAGCTAGATCTACTGTTTCTATTATATTATGACAGACCAGCTAGATCTAATGTCTCTATTATATTATTACAGACCAGCTAGATCTACTGTCTCTATTATATTATGACAGACCAGCTAGATCTACTGTCTCTTTTATATTATGACAGACCAGCTAGATCTACTGTCTCTATTATATTATGACAGACCAGCTCGATCTACTGTCTCTATTATATTATGACAGACCAGCTAGATCAACTGTCTCTTTTATTATGACAGACCAGCTAGATCTACTGTCTCTATTATATTATGACAGACCAGCTAGATCTACTGTCTCTATTATATTATGACAGACCAGCTAGATCTACTGTCTCTATTTTATTATGACAGACCAGCTAGATCTACTGTCTCTATTATATTATGACAGACGAGCTAGATCTACTGTCTCTGTTATATTATGACAGACCAGCTAGATCTAATGTCTCTATTATATTATGACAGACCAGCTAGATCTACTGTCTCTATTATATTATGACAGACCAGCTCGATCTACTGTCTCTATTATATTATGACAGACCAGCTCGATCAACTGTCTCTATTTTATTATGACAGACCAGCTAGATCTACTGTCTCTATTATATTATGACATACCAGCTAGATCTACTCTCTCTATTATATTATGACAGACCAGCTAGATCTACTGTCTCTCTTATATTATTACAGACCAGCTAGATCTACTGTCTCTATTATATTATGACAGACCAGCTAGATCTACTGTCTCTATTATAATATGACAGATCAGCTAGATCTAATGTCTCTATTATATTATGACAGACCAGCTAGATCTACTGTCTCTGTTATATTATGACAGACCAGCTAGATATACGGTCTCTATTATATTATGACAGACCAGCTAGATATACTGTCTCTATTATATTATGACAGACCATCTAGATATACTGTCTCTATTATATTATGACAGACCAGCTAGATCTACTGTCTCTTTTATATTATGACAGATAGGCTAGATCTAATGTCTCTATTATATTATGACAGACCAGCTAGATCTACTGTTTCTATTATATTATGACAGACCAGCTAGATCTACTATTTCAATAATATAATGACAGACCAGCTTGATCTACTGTCTCTATTATATTATGACAGATCGGCTCGATCTAATATCTCTATTATATTATGACAGACCAGCTAGATCTACTGTCTCTTTTATATTATGACAGACCAGCTAGAGCTAATGTCTCTATTATATTATGACAGACCAGCTAGATCTACTGTCTCTATTATATTATGACAGATCGGCTAGATCTAATGTCTCTATTATATTATTACAGACCAGCTAGATCTACTGTCTCTATTGTATTATGACAGACCAGCTAGAACTACTGTCTCTATTGTATTATGACAGACCAGCTAGATCTAATGTCTCTATTGTATTATGACAGACCAGCTAGATCTACTGTCTCTGTTATATTATGACAGACCAGCTAGATCTAATGTCTATATTATATTATGACAGACCAGCTAGATCTACTGTCTCTGTTATATTATTACAGACCAGCTAGATCTACTGTCTCTATTATATTATGACAGACCAGCTCGATCTAATGTCTCTATTATATTATGACAGATCGGCTAGATCTAATGTCTCTATTGTATTATGACAGACGAGCTAGATCTACTGTCTCTATTATATTATGACAGACCAGCTAGATCTACTGTCTCTATTATATTATGACAGACCAGCTTGATCTACTGTCTCTATTATATTATGACAGATCGGCTCGATCTAATATCTCTATTATAATATGACAGACCAGCTAGAGGTAATGTCTCTATTATATTATTACAGACCAGCTAGATCTACTGTCTCTTTTATATTATGACAGACCAGCTAGATCTACTGTCTCTATTATATTATGACAGACCAGCTAGATCTACTGTCTCTATTATATTATGACAGACCAGCTAGATATACGGTCTCTATTATATTATGACAGACCAGCTAGATATACTGTCTCTATTATATTATGACAGACCAGCTAGATATACTGTCTCTATTATATTATGACAGACCATCTAGATATACTGTCTCTATTATATTATGACAGACCAGCTAGATCTACTGTTTCTATTATATTATGACAGACCAGCTAGATCTACTATTTCAATAATATAATGACAGACCAGCTTGATCTACTGTCTCTATTATATTATGACAGATCGGCTAGATATAATGTCTCTATTATATTATGACAGACCAGCTAGATCTACTGTCTCTATTATATTATGACAGATCGGCTCGATCTAATATCTCTATTATATTATGACAGACCAGCTAGATCTACTGTCTCTTTTAAATTATGACAGACCAGCGAGATCTACTGTCTCTATTATATTATGACAGACCAGCTAGATATACTGTCTCTATTATATTATGACAGACCAGCTAGATATACTGTCTCTATTATATTATGACAGACCAGCTAGATCTACTGTCTCTTTTATATTATGACAGACCAGCTAGATCTACTGTCTCTATTATATTATGACAGATCGGCTAGATATAATGTCTCTATTATATTATTACAGACCAGCTAGATCTACTGTCTCTATTATATTATGACAGATCGGCTAGATCTAATGTCTCTATTATATTATGACAGACCAGCTAGATCTACTGTTTCTATTATATTATGACAGACCAGCTAGATCTACTATTTCAATAATATAATGACAGACCAGCTTGATCTACTGTCTCTATTATATTATGACAGATCGGCTCGATCTAATATCTCTATTATATTATGACAGACCAGCTAGATCTACTGTCTCTTTTATATTATGACAGACCAGCTAGATCTACTGTCTCTATTATATTATGACAGATCGGCTCGATCTACTGTCTCTATTATATTATGACAGATCGGCTAGATCTAATGTCTCTATTGTATTATGACAGACCAGCTAGATATACTGTCTCTATTATATTATGACAGACCAGCTAGATATACTGTCTCTATTATATTATGACAGACCATCTAGATATACTGTCTCTATTATATTATGACAGACCAGCTAGATCTACTGTTTCTATTATATTATGACAGACCAGCTAGATCTACTATTTCAATAATATAATGACAGACCAGCTTGATCTACTGTCTCTATTATATTATGACAGATCGGCTAGATATAATGTCTCTATTATATTATGACAGACCAGCTAGATCTACTGTCTCTATTATATTATGACAGATCGGCTCGATCTAATATCTCTATTATATTATGACAGACCAGCTAGATCTACTGTCTCTTTTAAATTATGACAGACCAGCGAGATCTACTGTCTCTATTATATTATGACAGACCAGCTAGATATACTGTCTCTATTATATTATGACAGACCATCTAGATATACTGTCTCTATTATATTATGACAGACCAGCTAGATCTACTGTCTCTTTTATATTATGACAGATCGGCTAGATCTAATGTCTCTATTATATTATGACAGACCAGCTAGATCTACTGTTTCTATTATATTATGACAGACCAGCTAGATCTACCATTTCAATAATATAATGACAGACCAGCTTGATCTACTGTCTCTATTATATTATGACAGATCGGCTCGATCTAATATCTCTATTATATTATGACAGACCAGCTAGATCTACTGTCTCTTTTATATTATGACAGACCAGCTAGATCTACTGTCTCTATTGTATTATGACAGACCGGCTAGAACTACTGTCTCTTTTATATTATGACAGACCAGCTAGAGCTAATGTCTCTATTATATTATGACAGACCAGCTAGATCTACTGTCTCTATTATATTATGACAGATCGGCTAGATCTAATGTCTCTATTATATTATTACAGACCAGCTAGATCTACTGTCTCTATTGTATTATGACAGACCAGCTAGAACTACTGTCTCTATTGTATTATGACAGACCAGCTAGATCTAATGTCTCTATTGTATTATGACAGACCAGCTAGATCTACTGTCTCTGTTATATTATGACAGACCAGCTAGATCTAATGTCTCTATTATATTATGACAGACCAGCTAGATCTACTGTCTCTGTTATATTATTACAGACCAGCTAGATCTACTGTCTCTATTATATTATGACAGACCAGCTCGATCTAATGTCTCTATTATATTATGACAGATCGGCTAGATCTAATGTCTCTATTGTATTATGACAGACGAGCTAGATCTACTGTCTCTATTATATTATGACAGACCAGCTAGATCTACTGTCTCTATTATATTATGACAGACCAGCTTGATCTACTGTCTCTATTATATTATGACAGATCGGCTCGATCTAATATCTCTATTATAATATGACAGACCAGCTAGAGGTAATGTCTCTATTATATTATTACAGACCAGCTAGATCTACTGTCTCTTTTATATTATGACAGACCAGCTAGATCTACTGTCTCTATTATATTATGACAGACCAGCTAGATCTACTGTCTCTATTATATTATGACAGACCAGCTAGATATACGGTCTCTATTATATTATGACAGACCAGCTAGATATACTGTCTCTATTATATTATGACAGACCAGCTAGATATACTGTCTCTATTATATTATGACAGACCATCTAGATATACTGTCTCTATTATATTATGACAGACCAGCTAGATCTACTGTTTCTATTATATTATGACAGACCAGCTAGATCTACTATTTCAATAATATAATGACAGACCAGCTTGATCTACTGTCTCTATTATATTATGACAGATCGGCTAGATATAATGTCTCTATTATATTATGACAGACCAGCTAGATCTACTGTCTCTATTATATTATGACAGATCGGCTCGATCTAATATCTCTATTATATTATGACAGACCAGCTAGATCTACTGTCTCTTTTAAATTATGACAGACCAGCGAGATCTACTGTCTCTATTATATTATGACAGACCAGCTAGATCTACTGTTTCTATTATATTATGACAGACCAGCTAGATCTACTATTTCAATAATATAATGACAGACCAGCTTGATCTACTGTCTCTATTATATTATGACAGATCGGCTCGATCTAATATCTCTATTATATTATGACAGACCAGCTAGATCTACTGTCTCTTTTATATTATGACAGACCAGCTAGATCTACTGTCTCTATTATATTATGACAGATCGGCTCGATCTACTGTCTCTATTATATTATGACAGATCGGCTAGATCTAATGTCTCTATTGTATTATGACAGACCAGCTAGATATACTGTCTCTATTATATTATGACAGACCAGCTAGATATACTGTCTCTATTATATTATGACAGACCATCTAGATATACTGTCTCTATTATATTATGACAGACCAGCTAGATCTACTGTTTCTATTATATTATGACAGACCAGCTAGATCTACTATTTCAATAATATAATGACAGACCAGCTTGATCTACTGTCTCTATTATATTATGACAGATCGGCTAGATATAATGTCTCTATTATATTATGACAGACCAGCTAGATCTACTGTCTCTATTATATTATGACAGATCGGCTCGATCTAATATCTCTATTATATTATGACAGACCAGCTAGATCTACTGTCTCTTTTATATTATGACAGATCGGCTAGATCTAATGTCTCTATTATATTATGACAGACCAGCTAGATCTACTGTTTCTATTATATTATGACAGACCAGCTAGATCTACCATTTCAATAATATAATGACAGACCAGCTTGATCTACTGTCTCTATTATATTATGACAGATCGGCTCGATCTAATATCTCTATTATATTATGACAGACCAGCTAGATCTACTGTCTCTTTTATATTATGACAGACCAGCTAGATCTACTGTCTCTATTGTATTATGACAGACCAGCTAGATCTACTGTCTCTTTTATATTATGACAGATCGGCTAGATCTAATGTCTCTATTATATTATGACAGACCAGCTAGATCTACTGTTTCTATTATATTATGACAGACCAGCTAGATCTACCATTTCAATAATATAATGACAGACCAGCTTGATCTACTGTCTCTATTATATTATGACAGATCGGCTCGATCTAATATCTCTATTATATTATGACAGACCAGCTAGATCTACTGTCTCTTTTATATTATGACAGACCAGCTAGATCTACTGTCTCTATTGTATTATGACAGACCGGCTAGAACTACTGTCTCTATTGTATTATGACAGACCAGCTAGATCTACTGTCTCTATTATATTATGACAGATCGGCTCGATCTACTGTCTCTATTATATTATGACAGATCGGCTAGATCTAATGTCTCTATTGTATTATGACAGACCAGCTAGATCTACTGTCTCTGTTATATTATGACAGACCAGCTAGATATACGGTCTCTATTATATTATGACAGACCAGCTAGATATACTGTCTCTATTATATTATGACAGACCATCTAGATATACTGTCTCTATTATATTATGACAGACCAGCTAGATCTACTGTCTCTTTTATATTATGACAGATCGGCTAGATCTAATGTCTCTATTATATTATGACAGACCAGCTAGATCTACTGTTTCTATTATATTATGACAGACCAGCTAGATCTACTATTTCAATAATATAATGACAGACCAGCTTGATCTACTGTCTCTATTATATTATGACAGATCGGCTCGATCTAATATCTCTATTATATTATGACAGACCAGCTAGATCTACTGTCTCTTTTATATTATGACAGACCAGCTAGAGCTAATGTCTCTATTATATTATGACAGACCAGCTAGATCTACTGTCTCTATTATATTATGACAGATCGGCTAGATCTAATGTCTCTATTATATTATTACAGACCAGCTAGATCTACTGTCTCTATTGTATTATGACAGACCAGCTAGAACTACTGTCTCTATTGTATTATGACAGACCAGCTAGATCTAATGTCTCTATTGTATTATGACAGACCAGCTAGATCTACTGTCTCTATTATATTATGACAGATCGGCTAGATCTAATGTCTCTATTATATTATTACAGACCAGCTAGATCTACTGTCTCTATTGTATTATGACAGACCAGCTAGATCTACTGTCTCAATTATAACATGACAGACCAGCTCGATCTACTGTCTCTGTTATATTATGACAGACCAGCTAGATCTAATGTCTCTATTATATTATGACAGACCAGCTAGATCTACTGTCTCTGTTATATTATTACAGACCAGCTAGATCTACTGTCTCTATTATATTATGACAGACCAGCTCGATCTAATGTCTCTATTATATTATGGCAGACCATCTAGAGCTAATGTCTCTATTATATTATGACAGACCAGCTAGATCTACTGTCTCTATTATATTATGACAGACCAGCTAGATATACTGTCTCTATTATATTATGACAGATCGGCTAGATCTAATGTCTCTATTATATTATTACAGACCAGCTAGATCTACTGTCTCTATTATATTATGACAGACCAGCTAGATCTACTGTCTCTTTTATATTATGACAGACCAGCTAGATCTACTGTCTCTATTATATTATGACAGATCGGCTAGATCTAATGTCTCTATTGTATTATGACAGACCAGCTAGATCTACTGTCTCTATTGTAGTATGCCAGACCAGCGGGAACTACTGTCTCTATTGTATTATGACAGACCAGCTAGATCTACTGTCTCTATTATATTATGACAGATCGGCTAGATCTAATGTCTCTATTGTATTATGACAGACCAGCTAGATCTACTGTCTCTATTGTAGTATGCCAGACCAGCGAGAACTACTGTCTCTATTGTATTATGACAGACCAGCTAGATCTACTGTGTCTATGATAATATGACAGACCAGCTCGATCTACTGTCTCTATTATATTATGACAGACCAGCTAGATCTACTGTCTCTTTTATATTATGACAGACCAGCTAGATCTACTGTCTCTATTATATTATGACAGATCGGCTAGATCTAATGTCTCTATTGTATTATGACAGACCAGCTAGATCTACTGCCTCTATTATATTATGACAGATCGGCTAGATCTACTGTCTCTATTGTATTATGACAGACCAGCTAGATCTACTGTGTCTATGATAATATGACAGACCAGCTCGATCTACTGTCTCTATTATATTATGACAGACCAGCTAGATCTACTGTTTCTATTACATTATGAAAGACCAGCTAGATCTACTATTTCTATAATATAATGACAGACCAGCTAGATCTACTGTCTCTATTATATTATGACAGACCAGCTAGATCTAATGTCTCTATTATAATATGACAGACCAGCTAGATCTACTGTCTCTATTGTATTATGACAGACCAGCTAGATCTACTGTCTCTATTGAATTATGACATACCAGCTAGATATACTGTCTCTATTATATTATGACAGACCACGTCGATCTAATGTCTCTATTATATTATGACAGATCGGCTAGATCTAATGTCTCTATTGTATTATGACAGACCAGCTAGATCTACTGTCTCTTTTATATTATGACAGACCAGCTAGATCTACTGTCTCTATTATATTATGACAGATCGGCTAGATCTAATGTCTCTATTGTATTATGACAGACCAGCTAGATCTACTGTCTCTATTGTAGTATGCCAGACCAGCGAGAACTACTGTCTCTATTGTATTATGACAGACCAGCTAGATCTACTGTGTCTATGATAATATGACAGACCAGCTCGATCTACTGTCTTTATTATATTATGACAGACCAGCTAGATCTACTGTCTCTTTTATATTATGACAGACCAGCTAGATCTACTGTCTCTATTATATTATGACAGATCGGCTAGATCTACTGTCTCTATTGTATTATGACAGACCAGCTAGATCTACTGTGTCTATGATAATATGACAGACCAGCTCGATCTACTGTCTCTATTATATTATGACAGACCAGCTAGATCTACTGTTTCTATTACATTATGAAAGACCAGCTAGATCTACTGTCTCTATTGTATTATGACAGACCAGCTAGATCTACTGTGTCTATGATAATATGACAGACCAGCTCGATCTACTGTCTCTATTATATTATGACAGACCAGCTAGATCTACTGTTTCTATTACATTATGAAAGACCAGCTAGATCTACTATTTCAATAATATAATGACAGACCAGCTTGATCTACTGTCTCTATTATATTATGACAGATCGGCTAGATATAATGTCTCTATTATATTATGACAGACCAGCTAGATCTACTGTCTCTATTATATTATGACAGATCGGCTCGATCTAATATCTCTATTATATTATGACAGACCACCTAGATCTACTGTCTCTTTTAAATTATGACAGACCAGCCAGATCTACTGTCTCTATTATATTATATTATGACAGACCAGCTAGATATACTGTCTCTATTATATTATGACAGACCAGCTAGATCTACTGTCTCTTTTATATTATGACAGACCAGCTAGATCTACTGTCTCTATTATATTATGACAGATCGGCTAGATATAATGTCTCTATTATATTATTACAGACCAGCTAGATCTACTGTCTCTATTGTATTATGACAGACCAGCTAGAACTACTGTCTCTATTGTATTATGACAGACCAGCTAGATCTACTGTCTCTATTATATTATGACAGACCAGCTAGATCTACTGTCTCTATTATATTATGACAGATCGGCTAGATCTACTGTCTCTATTATATTATGACAGATCGGCTAGATCTAATGTCTCTATTGTATTATGACAGACCAGCTAGATCTACTGTCTCTATTATATTATGACAGACCAGCTAGATATACGGTCTCTATTATATTATGACAGACCAGCTAGATATACTGTCTCTATTATATTATGACAGACCAGCTAGATATACTGTCTCTATTATATTATGACAGACCAGCTAGATCTAATGTCTCTATTATATTATGACAGACCATCTAGAGCTAATGTCTCTATTATATTATGACAGACCAGCTAGATCTACTGTCTCTATTATATTATGACAGACCAGTATGATCTACTGTCTCTATTATATTATGACAGACCAGCTAGATCTACTGTCTCTATTATATTATGACAGACCAGCTAGATATACTGTCTCTATTATATTATGACAGACCAGCTAGATATACTGTCTCTATTATATTATGACAGACCAGCTAGATATACTGTCTCTATTATATTATGACAGACCAGCTAGATATACTGTCTCTATTATATTATGACAGACCATCTAGATATACTGTCTCTATTATATTATGACAGACCAGCTAGATCTACTGTCTCTTTTATATTATGACAGATCGGCAAGATCTAATGTCTCTATTATATTATGACAGACCAGCTTGAACTAAAGTCTCTATTATATTATGACAGATCGGCTAGATATAATGTCTCTATTATATTATGACAGACCAGCTAGATCTACTGTCTCTATTGTATTATGACATACCAGCTAGATCTACTGTCTCTATTATATTATTACAGACCAGCTAGATCTACTGTCTCTATTATATTATGACAGATCGGCTCAATCTAATGTCTCTATTATATTATGACAGACCGGCTAGATCTACTGTCTCTTTTATATTATGACAGACCAGCTAGATCTACTGTCTCTATTGTATTATGACATACCAGCTAGATCTACTGTCTCTATTATATTATTACAGACCAGCTAGATCTACTGTCTCTATTATATTATGACAGATCGGCTCAATCTAATGTCTCTATTATATTATGACAGACCGGCTAGATCTACTGTCTCTTTTATATTATGACAGACCAGCTAGATCTACTGTCTCTATTATATTATGACAGACCAGCTAGATCTACTGTCTCTATTGTAGTATGCCAGACCAGCTAGAACTACTGTCTCTATTGTATTATGACAGACCAGCTAGATCTACTGTGTCTATGATAATATGACAGACCAGCTCGATATACTGTCTCTATTAAATTATGACAGACCAGCTAGATCTACTGTTTCTATTATATTATGACAGACCAGCTAGATCTACTATTTCTATAATATAATGACAGACCAGCTAGATCTACTATCTCTATTGTATTATGACAGACCAGCTAGATCTACTGTCTCTATTGTATTATGACATACCAGCTAGATATACTGTCTCTATTATATTATGACAGACCAGCTCGATCTAATGTCTCTATTATATTATGACAGACCATATAGATCTAATGTCTCTATTATATTATGACAGACCAGCTAGATCTACTGTCTCTATTATATTATGACAGACCAGCTAGATATACTGTCTCTATTATATTATGACAGATCGGCTAGATCTAATGTCTCTATTATATTATTACAGACCAGCTAGATCTACTGTCTCTATTATATTATGACAGACCAGTATGATCTACTGTCTCTATTATATTATGACAGACCAGCTAGATCTACTGTCTCTATTATATTATGACAGATCGGCTAGATCTAATGTCTCTATTATATTATGACAGACGAGCTAGATCTACTGTCTCTATTATATTATGACAGACCAGCTAGATCTACTGTCTCTATTATATTATGACAGACCAGCTTGATCTACTGTCTCTATTATATTATGACAGATCGGCTAGATCTAATATCTCTATTATAATATGACAGACCAGCTAGATAATGTCTCTATTATATTATTACAGACCAGCTAGATCTACTGTCTCTTTTATATTATGACAGACCAGCTAGATCTACTGTCTCTATTATATTATGACAGACCAGCTAGATCTACTGTCTCTATTATATTATGACAGACCAGCTAGATATACGGTCTCTATTATATTATGACAGACCAGCTAGATATACTGTCTCTATTATATTATGACAGACCAGCTAGATATACTGTCTCTATTATATTATGACAGACCATCTAGATATACTGTCTCTATTATATTATGACAGACCAGCTAGATCTACTGTTTCTATTATATTATGACAGACCAGCTAGATCTACTATTTCAATTGTATAATGACAGACCAGCTTGATCTACTGTCTCTATTATATTATGACAGACCAGCTAGATATAATGTCTCTATTATATTATGACAGACCAGCTAGATCTACTGTCTCTATTATATTATGACAGATCAGCTAGATCTAATATCTCTATTATATTATGACAGACCAGCTAGATCTACTGTCTCTTTTATATTATGACAGACCAGCTAGATCTACTGTCTCTATTATATTATGACAGACCAGCTAGATATACTGTCTCTATTATATTATGACAGACCAGCTAGATATACTGTCTCTATTATATTATGACAGACCAGCTAGATCTACTGTCTCTTTTATATTATGACAGACCAGCTAGATCTACTGTCTCTATTATATTATGACAGATCAGGCTAGATATAATGTCTCTATTATATTATGACAGACCAGCTAGATCTACTGTCTCTATTATATTATGACAGATCAGCTAGATCTAATGTCTCTATTATATTATGACAGACCAGCTAGATCTACTGTCTCTATTATATTATGACAGACCAGCTAGATCTACTATTTCAATAATATAATGACAGACCAGCTTGATCTACTGTCTCTATTATATTATGACAGATCAGCTAGATCTAATGTCTCTATTATATTATGACAGACCAGCTAGATCTACTGTCTCTTTTATATTATGACAGACCAGCTAGATCTACTGTCTCTATTGTATTATGACAGACCGGCTAGAACTACTGTCTCTATTATATTATGACAGACCAGCTAGATCTACTGTCTCTATTATATTATGACAGATCAGCTAGATCTAATGTCTCTATTATATTATGACAGTCCAGTTAGATCTACTGTCTCTGTTATATTATGACAGACCAGCTAGATCTACTGTCTCTATTATATTATGACAGACCAGCTAGATCTACTGTCTCTATTATATTATGACAGACCAGCTAGATCTACTGTCTCTATTATATTATGACAGACCAGCTAGATCTACTGTCTCTATTATATTATGACAGACCAGCTAGATCTACTGTCTCTATTATATTATGACAGACCAGCTAGATCTACTGTCTCTATTATATTATGACAGACCAGCTAGATCTAATGTCTCTATTATATTATGACAGACCAGCTAGATCTACTGTCTCTATTATATTATGACAGACCAGCTAGATCTACTGTCTCTATTATATTATGACAGACCAGCTAGATCTACTGTCTCTATTATATTATGACAGACCAGCTAGATCTAATGTCTCTATTGTATTATGACAGACCAGCTAGATCTACTGTCTCTATTGTAGTATGCCAGACCAGCTAGAACTACTGTCTCTATTGTATTATGACAGACCAGCTCGATCTACTGTCTCTATTATATTATGACAGACCAGCTAGATCTACTGTCTCTATTATATTATGACAGACCAGCTAGATCTACTGTCTCTATTGTAGTATGCCAGACCAGCTAGAACTACTGTCTCTATTATATTATGACAGACCAGCTAGATCTACTGTGTCTATGATAATATGACAGACCAGCTCGATCTACTGTCTCTATTATATTATGACAGACCAGCTAGATCTACTGTCTCTATTATATTATGACAGACCAGCTAGATCTACTGTCTCTATTATATTATGACAGACCAGCTAGAACTACTGTCTCTATTATATTATGACAGACCAGCTAGATCTACTGTCTCTATTATATTATGACAGATCGGCTAGATCTACTGTCTCTATTGTATTATGACAGACCAGCTAGATCTACTGTCTCTATTATAATATGACAGACCAGCTCGATCTACTGTCTCTATTATATTATGACAGACCAGCTAGATCTACTGTTTCTATTACATTATGAAAGACCAGCTAGATCTACTATTTCTATAATATAATGACAGACCAGCTAGATCTACTGTCTCTATTATATTATGACAGACCAGCTAGATCTAATGTCTCTATTATAATATGACAGACCAGCTAGATCTACTGTCTCTATTGTATTATGACAGACCAGCTAGATCTACTGTCTCTATTGAATTATGACATACCAGCTAGATATACTGTCTCTATTATATTATGACAGACCACGTCGATCTAATGTCTCTATTATATTATGACAGACCAGCTAGATCTACTGTCTCTATTATATTATGACAGACCAGCTAGATCTACTGTCTCTTTTATATTATGACAGACCAGCTAGATCTACTGTCTCTATTATATTATGACAGATCGGCTAGATCTAATGTCTCTATTGTATTATGACAGACCAGCTAGATCTACGGTCTCTATTGTAGTATGCCAGACCAGCGAGAACTATTGTCTCTATTGTATTATGACATACCAGCTAGATCTACTGTGTCTATGATAATATGACAGACCAGCTCGATCTACTGTCTTTATTATATTATGACAGACCAGCTAGATCTACTGTCTCTTTTATATTATGACAGACCAGCTAGATCTACTGTCTCTATTATATTATGACAGACCAGCTAGATCTACTGTCTCTATTGTATTATGACAGACCAGCTAGATCTACTGTGTCTATTATAATATGACAGACCAGCTCGATCTACTGTCTCTATTATATTATGACAGACCAGCTAGATCTACTGTCTCTATTATATTATGAAAGACCAGCTAGATCTACTGTCTCTATTATATTATGACAGACCAGCTAGATCTACTGTCTCTATTATATTATGACAGACCAGCTAGATCTACTGTCTCTATTATATTATGACAGACCAGCTAGATCTACTGTTTCTATTATATTATGACAGACCAGCTAGATCTACTATTTCAATAATATAATGACAGACCAGCTAGATCTACTGTCTCTATTATATTATGACAGATCGGCTAGATATAATGTCTCTATTATATTATGACAGACCAGCTAGATCTACTGTCTCTATTATATTATGACAGATCAGCTCGATCTAATATCTCTATTATATTATGACAGACCAGCTAGATCTACTGTCTCTATTAAATTATGACAGACCAGCTAGATCTACTGTCTCTATTATATTATATGACAGACCAGCTAGATATACTGTCTCTATTATATTATGACAGACCAGCTAGATCTACTGTCTCTTTTATATTATGACAGACCAGCTAGATCTACTGTCTCTATTATATTATGACAGATCAGCTAGATATAATGTCTCTATTATATTATTACAGACCAGCTAGATCTACTGTCTCTATTGTATTATGACAGACCAGCTAGATCTACTGTCTCTATTGTATTATGACAGACCAGCTAGATCTACTGTCTCTATTATATTATGACAGACCAGCTAGATCTACTGTCTCTATTATATTATGACAGACCAGCTAGATCTACTGTCTCTATTATATTATGACAGATCGGCTAGATCTAATGTCTCTATTATATTATGACAGACCAGCTAGATCTACTGTCTCTATTATATTATGACAGACCAGCTAGATCTACTGTCTCTATTATATTATGACAGACCAGCTAGATATACTGTCTCTATTATATTATGACAGACCAGCTAGATATACTGTCTCTATTATATTATGACAGACCAGCTCGATCTAATGTCTCTATTATATTATGACAGACCATCTAGAGCTAATGTCTCTATTATATTATGACAGACCAGCTAGATCTACTGTCTCTATTATATTATGACAGACCAGCTAGATCTACTGTCTCTATTATATTATGAGAGACCAGGTAGATATACCGTCTCTATTATATTATGACAGACCAGCTAGATATACTGTCTCTATTATATTATGACAGACCAGCTAGATATACTGTCTCTATTATATTATGACAGACCAGCTAGATATACTGTCTCTATTATATTATGACAGACCAGCTAGATATACTGTCTCTATTATATTATGACAGACCATCTAGATATACTGTCTCTATTATATTATGACAGACCAGCTAGATCTACTGTCTCTTTTATATTATGACAGATCGGCAAGATCTAATGTCTCTATTATATTATGACAGACCAGCTTGAACTAAAGTCTCTATTATATTATGACAGATCGGCTAGATATAATGTCTCTATTATATTATGACAGACCAGCTAGATCTACTGTCTCTATTGTATTATGACATACCAGCTAGATCTACTGTCTCTATTATATTATTACAGACCAGCTAGATCTACTGTCTCTATTATATTATGACAGATCGGCTCAATCTAATGTCTCTATTATATTATGACAGACCAGCTAGATCTACTGTCTCTTTATATTATGACAGACCAGCTAGATCTACTGTCTCTATTGTATTATGACATACCAGCTAGATCTACTGTCTCTATTATATTATTACAGACCAGCTAGATCTACTGTCTCTATTATATTATGACAGATCGGCTAGATCTAATGTCTCTATTATATTATGACAGACCGGCTAGATCTACTGTCTCTTTTATAATATGACAGACCAGCTAGATCTACTGTCTCTATTATATTATGACAGACCAGCTAGATCTACTGTCTCTATTGTAGTATGCCAGACCAGCTAGAACTACTGTCTCTATTGTATTATGACAGACCAGCTAGATCTACTGTGTCTATGATAATATGACAGACCAGCTCGATATACTGTCTCTATTAAATTATGACAGACCAGCTAGATCTACTGTTTCTATTACATTATGAAAGACCAGCTAGATCTACTATTTCTATAATATAATGACAGACCAGCTAGATCTACTATCTCTATTGTATTATGACAGACCAGCTAGATCTACTGTCTCTATTGTATTATGACATACCAGCTAGATATACTGTCTCTATTATATTATGACAGACCACGTCGATCTAATGTCTCTATTATATTATGACAGACCATATAGAGGTAATGTCTCTATTATATTATGACAGACCAGCTAGATCTACTGTCTCTATTATATTATGACAGACCAGCTAGATATACTGTCTCTATTATATTATGACAGATCGGCTAGATCTAACGTCTCTATTATATTATTACAGACCAGCTAGATCTACTGTCTCTATTATATTATGACAGACCAGTATGATCTACTGTCTCTTTTATATTATGACAGACCAGCTAGATCTACTGTCTCTATTATATTATGACAGATCGGCTAGATCTAATGTCTCTATTGTATTATGACAGACGAGCTAGATCTACTGTCTCTATTATATTATGACAGACCAGCTAGATCTACTGTCTCTATTATATTATGACAGACCAGCTTGATCTACTGTCTCTATTATATTATGACAGATCGGCTCGATCTAATATCTCTATTATAATATGACAGACCAGCTAGAGGTAATGTCTCTATTATATTATTACAGACCAGCTAGATCTACTGTCTCTTTTATATTATGACAGACCAGCTAGATCTACTGTCTCTATTATATTATGACAGACCAGCTAGATCTACTGTCTCTATTATATTATGACAGACCAGCTAGATATACGGTCTCTATTATATTATGACAGACCAGCTAGATATACTGTCTCTATTATATTATGACAGACCAGCTAGATATACTGTCTCTATTATATTATGACAGACCATCTAGATATACTGTCTCTATTATATTATGACAGACCAGCTAGATCTACTGTTTCTATTATATTATGACAGACCAGCTAGATCTACTATTTCAATAATATAATGACAGACCAGCTTGATCTACTGTCTCTATTATATTATGACAGATCGGCTAGATATAATGTCTCTATTATATTATGACAGACCAGCTAGATCTACTGTCTCTATTATATTATGACAGATCGGCTCGATCTAATATCTCTATTATATTATGACAGACCAGCTAGATCTACTGTCTCTTTTAAATTATGACAGACCAGCGAGATCTACTGTCTCTATTATATTATGACAGACCAGCTAGATATACTGTCTCTATTATATTATGACAGACCAGCTAGATATACTGTCTCTATTATATTATGACAGACCAGCTAGATCTACTGTCTCTTTTATATTATGACAGACCAGCTAGATCTACTGTCTCTATTATATTATGACAGATCGGCTAGATATAATGTCTCTATTATATTATTACAGACCAGCTAGATCTACTGTCTCTATTATATTATGACAGATCGGCTAGATCTAATGTCTCTATTATATTATGACAGACCAGCTAGATCTACTGTTTCTATTATATTATGACAGACCAGCTAGATCTACTATTTCAATAATATATGACAGACCAGCTTGATCTACTGTCTCTATTATATTATGACAGATCGGCTCGATCTAATATCTCTATTATATTATGACAGACCAGCTAGATCTACTGTCTCTTTTATATTATGACAGACCAGCTAGATCTACTGTCTCTATTGTATTATGACAGACCGGCTAGAACTACTGTCTCTATTGTATTATGACAGACCAGCTAGATCTACTGTCTCTATTATATTATGACAGATCGGCTAGATCTAATGTCTCTATTGTATTATGACAGACCAGCTAGATCTACTGTCTCTGTTATATTATGACAGACCAGCTAGATATACGGTCTCTATTATATTATGACAGACCAGCTAGATATACTGTCTCTATTATATTATGACAGACCATCTAGATATACTGTCTCTATTATATTATGACAGACCAGCTAGATCTACTGTCTCTTTTATATTATGACAGATAGGCTAGATCTAATGTCTCTATTATATTATGACAGACCAGCTAGATCTACTGTTTCTATTATATTATGACAGACCAGCTAGATCTACTATTTCAATAATATTATGACAGACCAGCTAGATCTACTGTCTCTATTATATTATGACAGATCGGCTCGATCTTAATATCTCTATTATATTGTACAGACCAGCCAGATCTGCTGTCTCTTTTATATTATGACAGACCAGCTGGAGTCTACTGTCTCAATTATAACATGACAGACCAGCTCCTACTGTCTCTATTATATTGGCGACAGATCCAGCAGATCTAATGTCTCTATTATATTATTACACCAGCTAGATCTACTGTCTCTATTGTATATTGACAGACCAGCTAGAACTAATGTCTCTATTGTATTGCACTGACAGACCAGCTAGATCTAATGTCTCTGGCTATTACCCAGACAGACCAGCTAGATATACTGTCTCTATTATATTATGACAGACCAGCTAGATCTAATGTCTATATTATATTACACAGACCAGCTGAAGTCACTGTCTCTGTTATATTATTACAGACCAGCTAGATCTCACTGTCTCTTTTATATTATGACAGACCAGCTAGATCTACTGTCTCTGTTATATTGCGACAGACCAGCTAGATGTGGTCTCTCTATTATATTATGACAGACGAGCTAGATCTACTGTCTCTATTATATTATGACAGACCAGCTAGATATACTGTCTCTATTATATTATGACAGACCAGCTTGATATACTGTCTCTATTATATTATGACAGATCGGCTCGATCTAATATCTCTGTTATAATATGTCAGACCAGCTAGAGGTAATGTCTCTATTATATTATGACAGACCAGCTAGATCTACTGTCTCTTTTATATTATGACAGATCGGCTAGATATACGGTCTCTATTATATTATTACAGACCAGCCAGATATACTGTCTCTATTATATTATGATAGACCATCTAGATATACTGTCTCATTATATTATGACAGACCAGCTAGATCTACTGTCTCTTTTATATTATGACAGATAGGCTAGATCTAATGTCTCTATTATATTATGACAGACCAGCTAGATCTACTGTTTCTATTATATTATGACAGACCAGCTAGATCTACTATTTCAATAATATAATGACAGACCAGCTTGATCTACTGTCTCTATTATATTATGACAGATCGGCTCGATCTAATATCTCTATTATATTATGACAGACCAGCTAGATCTACTGTCTCTTTTTATATTATGACAGACCAGCTAGAGCTAATGTCTCTATTATATTATGACAGACCAGCTAGATCTACTGTCTCTATTATATTATGACAGATCGGCTAGATCTAATGTCTCTATTATATTACAGACCAGCTAGATCTACTGTCTCTATTGTATTATGACAGACCAGCTAGAACTACTGTCTCTGGCCAGTATTATGACAGACCAGCTAGATCTAATGTCTCTATTGTATTATGACAGACCAGCTAGATCTACTGTCTCTGTTATATTATGACAGACCAGCTAGATCTAATGTCTATATTATATTATGACAGACCAGCTAGATCTACTGTCTCTGTTATATTACAGACCAGCTAGATCTATCTGTACTCTATTATATTATGACAGACCAGCTCGATCTAATGTCTCTATTATATTATGACAGATCGGCTAGATCTAATGTCTCTATTGTATTATGACAGACGAGCTAGATCTACTGTCTCTATTATATTATGACAGACCAGCTAGATCTACTGTCTCTATTATATTATGACAGACCAGCTTGATCTACTGTCTCTATTATATTATGACAGATCGGCTCGATCTAATATCTCTATTATAATATGTCAGACCAGCTAGAGGTAATGTCTCTATTATATTATTACAGACCAGCTAGATCTACTGTCTCTTTTATATTATGACAGACCAGCTAGATATACGGTCTCTATTATATTATGACAGACCAGCTAGATATACTGTCTCTATTATATTATGACAGACCATCTAGATATAATGGTCTCTATTATATTATGACAGACCAGCTAGATCTACTGTCTCTATTATATTATGACAGACCAGCTAGGCTATTATATTATATGCACCATCTAGATATACTGTCTCTATTATATATGACAGACCAGCTAGATCTACTGTTTCTATTATATTGCTGACAGACCAGCTAGATCTACTATTTCAATAATATAATGACAGACCAGCTTGATCTACTGTCTCTACAGCATATGACAGATCGGCTAGATATAATGTCTCTATTATATTATGACAGACCAGCTAGATCTACTGTCTCTATTATATTATGACAGATCGGCTCGATCTAATGTCTCTATTATATTATGACAGACCAGCTAGATCTACTGTCTCTATTAAATTATGACAGA